>NW_026623481.1:561663-677577 GCF_030028575.1 Malurus melanocephalus
TAATTTAAACAAACAAGCCCAAAAGTGTTAATGGAAAAAACCCGGAGAGAAGTGGAGATCGGAGACCGTCTCCTGCTCCCCCCCTTCCCCGTCCCCCTCCCCGTGGGTGAGAGTTTCTCCTCCTGGGGGGGATGCACATTGGTTTATTTATTTTGAAGGCTGCAGAAGTCTGAGGACTGAAGCACCACGTGCTGCTGACTCTCATCAGCATAATGATCGCCTTAGCCAGAGAGCCCTGTATATATAAACCGCAAAAACCTAATCATTAGAAATCCCAGCCTCCAAAAACCACATTCAGGACAAAAAAACTGTGGCGTGGGTTTGTTATTTTTTTTCCGGCTCCTTCATCTTCCCCGACCTCAACTTCTTGGGACCCAAAAGAAGTTTGTTACTTTGGTTGCTTTTAAAAAAAAAATTATTATTTTTAACCCGATTTTCCAGAAAGAAAAATAACTCAAACAAAGCGACATTTTAATGATTATTTTGCTGCTGTTGTTCATCAAGGGCGGAAAGAAAAAAAAGCAAGATTTTTGTTCGCCTGTTCAACTCAACGGACTTGGATCCAGCAGCGACTTCATGTGAAGGACCGGGCTGCACCGAGGCTGTCTTTTCCTAGAATTTGCTTGGTCATATTTTAAAAATCAGCCTAAGGAGGGGTGTTTTATTGTTGTGTTGATTGTTWTTTTCTCAACTACGATCCCCGCTTTTTTTTCCCTGGGAATTCGAAAGTTCAACTGAACCTCCGAAGGGAACTAGCTAAAAAGTGTCTTTTAATTATCAGCCAGTGACTTTCCTCTTCACCGCAACAACCCCAGTAACTTTGTTTCCGCGCCGAAATCGCTTCGGGAGCACCTTTTTTTTGGAGGGGGGGAGCCACTTTTCCCAAACCCCTTCCCGAGCTCCCGCTTCCTGAAGCCAAAGGCAATAAGCGGGGGAACCCAGCGGCTCCTCGCCTCTGTCCCAGCGAGACTTTTTGTTTGCTCCCTTTTTTTTTTTTTTTTTTTTTTTTGTGTGTGTGTCTGGAGGAGGAAGATTTCTTCGGAGGAAACCGGGACGTTCCCCTGAACCCCCCCCTCTCCTCTCCGCTCCTCTCCGGGGCTGAGTTACGCTACGATTCTGGCGGCCACCAGCAGCAGCAGCCCAGGAAGCTGAACCAGCAGCGAGTTCTACTTCTCCCAAGACAATCTTTGGAAAACYCGAAGAGGAAAAGAAGACGGGGAGGCAGTGGAAGAAAAAAGGAAAGAAACTCGAGCACTTGAAGGAAGAAGCGGTGGCTAGAAGGAGGGAAAAGAGCAGAGAGACTGTGCGAGAAGGAAGGAAGGAAGGAGGAGGAGAAGCAGCCGCGCTTTGCAGCTGGGCAGAAGCCGGGACCATGCAGTTTCCAGGCGGGCTGTGATGAGAGGGGCAGCCCCGGACCCACCGCCAGCCTCTGCCTCCTCGCTGCTCCAGGCTGCAGGCGCCCCCAGACCGGCATCACCCCTCGCCCCGTCCATCTTTCTTTAAAAAAAAAAAAAAAAAACCAAAAAAAACCCCAAAAAACCAACCAAAACAAACCAAAAACAGACTGAGGTTTTTTTTCCTCGTGCGTTTAATCCGCTCCTTTTTTTTTTCTCTTTTTTTGACTGATTTGCTTTTTTTGCCCCTTATCCTCACCCCTCCACTTTTTCATTCACCCCTTTTTTCGCTAGATATTTTTTTTTGCTACAACCCCCACCCCCCACTACACGCCTCCTCTACGAGTGATCCCCCTACCGCTCCCCCCCCCGCCCCCCAATTCGCTAACTTGTGGCTGTTGTGATGCGTATTCCCGTAGATCCCAGCACCAGCCGGAGGTTCAGCCCCCCCTCCAGCAGCCTGCAGCCCGGCAAGATGAGCGAGGTCAGCCCGGTGGTGGTAGCCCAGCAGCAGCAGCAGCAGCAGCAGCAACAGGACGCGGCGGCCGCCGTGCCACGGCTGCGCCCCCACGATAACCGCACCATGGTGGAGATCATCGCTGACCACCCCGCCGAGCTGGTCCGCACCGACAGCCCCAACTTCCTCTGCTCCGTCCTGCCCTCGCACTGGCGCTGCAACAAGACCCTCCCGGTGGCGTTCAAGGTGAGACACCCCCCTCTCGCAGCCGCCCGGGCCCGGGATGCTCCCCCCGCGCCCCCTGCGCTTCCTCCCGCAGGGACTTCTGTGCCCCCCTGGCCCGCAGTGTCTGCGGTGATCCCCGTCCGGCAGGAGCGTTTGTGCGCCCGGGCCCGGAGGGATTTCTCGGTGTGTGTCCCGCGGTGTCTCCTGTCCCCGGCCCTGTCCCGCAGGGGCTTCTGTGTCCCTCGTCCCTCCCGGGACTTCTGTGCCCCCCGCCCCCGTCCTTCAGTGCTTTCTGTGCCCCCCGCCTCGCAGGGACTTTTGTGTCCTCTCCCGGCCCGCAGAGGCTCCTTTGCCCTCCCGCCCCTCTCCCGCAGCATCTCAGTGCCCCACCGGCCCGCAGGGGCTTCTGTGTCCCCCCGTCCCCTCCCCCGCAATGTCTCCGGTGCTCCCGGGCTGCAGTGCCTCCTGTGCCCCCCTCAGCCCTGCAYTGCCTCCCCGTGCACCCCCATCCTGCGACGCTTCCTGTATCCCCGCGGCCCGGGGGGCTTCTCTAAACCCCTGCAATGACTCCTGTGTTCCCGCCCCGCCAAGTGTAAAAGTCTTGCAGTGACTTCTGTATCCTGTCGCCGTCCTGCTGTGCCTCCTGTGCCCCCATCCCGCGATGTCTCGGGGTGCAGCCCCGCAGTGCCTCTCATCCTCCTCTCCCGGTCCTGCAGTGCCCCCGTCCTGCTGCGCTTCCTGTGCCCCCCGCCCGCCAGCTCTGCCCCCCTCACCCCCGGTTCCCCGCCGTGCTCTGCCCGCACCCCCGGAGCCATCCCGTTATCTCCATCCCCGCGGGTTCTGCCGGCGTGTCCCCACCTCAGCCCGGGGACACCCTGTTCCCTCCTCAGCATCCCCCCGGGAGACACCCCCTGCTCCCCACAGCCCCTTTCGCTGGGCTTTCTTTTTTAAAAAAAACCCTTCTGTCCTTCCCTGAGGAAGGAGGGATTCAGCCCTCGGCCGGAGCTCAGTGTGGCATCCCCCGACCTCGATAAACCAGTCCCTGAGCCACGGGGGTGCCCCTTCCTCCCTGTCCACTCCCGGGAGAGGCACTGGAGGATTTGAGGTGGCTGTGAAGGGTGCGGGGGGCGGCTGGAGCCCGGGGGTCAGGCTGGAGTGGCAGAGTGGGATCGGGGCTTTGCCCTCCAACAGCTCGGGCACAGATGGGGCTGGAACGGGGACACAGAGCACCTGGGGTGGGGGGACACGGGGCCCCTTCGCTTCTCCTGGTGGACAACCGAGGAAGTGGCTGCCCAGAGACGCTCTCCTTGGCAGGGTCGCACATTTCCATAATAAATCCCACCCCGCTCTGCACCGGGGATGCTGCTTTTAATTTTCTGTCTCCATCCCCACGGCGCGCTAATGAGAGGAAACGATTTTAGAAAAAAGCTGCAATAATAACAACAATAATTGCGTGCTTTAAAGCAAGCCCTTTTCCTCCCCTAGCAATATTTCCCAGTGTTCCCCCTGGAGTTTTCCCTCCCGTGGTTTCTKGTAGGCAGGGGGCAATGGCTGGGGTGTCCCCAAGTGCCTTCCCGAGCAGGGCATAGGTCAGAGTGGGATGGACCTGCCAGGGTCTCAAAAYACCCACATTTTCCTGTTAAAAATAACACACCTGGAAATCCCTGAAAAGACAGAAAAGTTTGCTAACAGTGTCACCCGCGCATTCCAGAACATCGCCTTGTTCTTGTGTTTCCCGACTGCCAGCTGTGTTGTCAGGCCGTTTGTCGGGGAAGAAATGGTAGAAGTGGTTAAATGAGCTCCTGTTAAAGTGAGAGGTGATAAAGATGGGGCTTTGCTTTGAACGTGTTACTGATGTGCGGGTGAGACTTGACTAAAGTGCTCGTGTGTGTGGGAGCAGCTTGGAGAGGCTGGAATTGCGGGAAGAACCCTTTGCACAGGGCCTGCTTGAGCAGGATATGATGGTCGGACTAAGCAGAAATGGCAGAAAAATAGGATGTCTTTTGGCTTCATGACTTGGTGTGGCACTCAGAGGCTCTCTAGGTGTGGGTCACAGCGATTCTGATTCAGAGGGGCTGTGAGGGAAGGAGGAGGAGCTTTTAGAGAATTGTGATTATTATTTAATTGAGTGCTAGATTAAGTTGGTGTTATGGTTACTCTTTAAGGCAGGGACTTAGGAGCCGTTTCATTATCGTGCTCACGTTGCTGYTCTCATTTGAGGTGTCTGAGCCTTCTCCTACCTCACAGCAATTCAAAGGATGCGGTCTCAGCTCATTAGAATAAGGGAAAGATCTAAACTAAATATTAAAGTATTTAGAATATTATTATAATAAGAAAGCTTACATGCGATAAAAGGGTAGACAGAGCATTAGACTGCTTCCCAATCTTTCTGTGTTCACATATATGTATTTATATGTGTCTTATATGTGGGTCCTGTGTTTGATTGCTGACAGGGTGATGCAGATCTGACCGATTTTTGGATGCATTGGAGGCACACGTTGTCCCTTGCACCCAGCTGCTGTGGGTGCAGCTGTGTTTTCACATGCATTATGCAACTTTTTAAAATATGCCCAAATTCTATATGCCCTTATTTACCTGTAAATTATTTTGAAACTCATTTGAAATACTTCTGACCATTAAAAAAAATTCTTTCATTTTTCAAATGCAACTTTCATGCAGCTGCCCAGTAGTTTTACACCAAAGGAGCTGCATGTATCATACAGTGAAACACTTGACTGTGTTACAACAGAATGGGAATCAGCTCTGAAAGGGAAAAAAGAGACAGATTTGAGTTATAGAAATCTCAGCKAAACAATAACTTGAAAATGAAATCGCTCACAGAAAACACACTTTGTGAAGTTTTATTGGCAATAAATAATATGTTGATGATAATGTTTTGAGTGGTGTGTTAAGTGTGTCATAATTCTCTCGCAGCGATCTCGAGCGAAAAMGTACGCTGGATATAGCACTGTTTTAATTTAAAAAAACAGATATAAATCATATGCAGGAGAGGAAGTATGTTATAAACAGTGCTGGGTTTGATTATAATTTTTTGAAATAGTGTTGGCTTAGCATTAGGTTTGAATTTTAAGTATTAATATTTGCACACACTGGGGAGGGAGTCCCTGTCGTGTGCTCACTAACAAGATTGCTAATGCAGACTGGTTTTGTGGGGAAGAGTAGTAGATGGGTACCTATTAATACAGCTCTAGCTATTAATATTCCAGCATAAAATAAATGGATATTGTGTACCCAGGTCCAAATCATATTCCCTTCTTAATCTCAGTAGCCAGCAATCCTTTATTTGAGTCATCAGAGTTTGGCCCCTGTGTGGGAGTTTTTACTGCAAGTCATAAAGACCCAGACTGCCACGTTAGAGGTTACAAGTGACTTCTGTATGATGCTAATAGCAGTGAAGAGTCTTASTGGACCTAAAGGCAGGGGAAAAAATGGGATGTGGAGTCTAAAACATCTCCTCAGTAGCACCACAGTAGTTCAGGGTCTGTCAGCATTTCCCTCCAAACCCCAATTTTTGGAGTTTATAACTCAGCTGTTTTAAATAGCTTCAAGCTGAAACCTGCTGTATAAATCGTCAGCCCAGATGTAGATTTTGAAACAAAAAGTAGCGTGAATCAGTTATTCTGTTTTAAGTTACAGAACACTGAAATATTTTTAATAGTATCAGATGCTCTTTTGGCAATGTCTGGAAAAAGCACTCTCAATACAGAAGATTTTACATTCAGAGGCTGTTTGAATTAAGTGTTTCGCAAGAAAGCTGTTGAAGTGGCAGATATCAATGTTTGAGAGGAACTAGTTAGCATTAGTGTTGGCTGTATTTTTTTTTTTTAAACAAGCATTTTACTCTGCAGAAAGTCTGAGTACCTGCTCTTATATAGGAGTTTTGCTCTGTGCTTATAACTTCCTTCTTCAGGCTACATACTTTGGCCAGTTCAAATCCTGCTGGACCGAAACTGGGCAAACAGGTTGTCTAACCAGAACTGTGTTATGCAAAAGACACATAGTTATTTTCAACTCAAAAGAATTGGTTTTGTTTTATTTTGGGTCCTCATGTACCTTTTTGAGCTCTAGTTGAAAGGAGAAAAAAAAAAAAAAAGCAAAATCTACCTTTAGTCATCAAAATGTGTAGGGAGTTTAATATGGAAAATAAAGATTTTGATATAGTAGAGATACTGAGTATTAAAGAATAGGTAAGGAACATGCACTGTGGCTAATTTTAATTTTTTATATAGTCCTTAGTCATTTCACAGTGCATTTACAATCCTCTTTCTAAGAACATGTAATTAATTTTGTATTGATACATGGCATAAAATTGCCAAATCGGGATTTATGCCAATAGGCTTTCAGTGTGTACAGTAACTTTTGAAAATTCTCAAAATGACCTGTATTTCTCCAGGTTTCAAACATGTTTTGCAAAGCTTTTTTTTTGCTACCCAGTGCTACTATGTACCTGTGGAATAGTCTTMTGCTATTTTGTGGCAAAAAAGGGTKGAARTATGGAAAGAATAAGCYTTTTACTTCTGTTGCRTGGCATGGGAGCTTCCCAAGTTGTAGGACTTTATTTTATGAGCAAAAGTTTTTATTTTTGCCCCTGATTTCAGTTTGTCTTGTCCTTTGGTCCTCTCTGAAGGAGATGAATTGTGATAGTACATCCAAAGTTTCTCAGTGATGATGCAGCTCTTGATTAGTTGTGATCGCACGGCGATGGCAGCAGCACGTGGAGCTCTGGGCTGATGGCTAAGCTGACAAACTGAGCTGACATCGAGGGGAAAGGGCAGGGAGGAAAGCTCTGAAAAGCAACAGGGGACAGAGGGGAGCCTTTTACGGGATTTTGCTCCCTCCTGCCAGGTGTTATAAGCGAACCTGGGTTTGGGACTGAGACAAAGCTGTGATGGTGCTGCCTGTCCATGCTCTGAGTATCTGGGGAGAAAGAGGTGAGCTGAGGCTTCAGGCACTTCACTCCCTCTTCTGAGGCCTTGGCAGCCTTGTGCTTCCTGYTGCACTCTCAGGTGCTTTGCATTTCTGGAGTTAATGTGATTTTTTGTTGTTGTTTTGGGAGGTATAAGAAGCGTAGGGTGCGACTCCCTGGGATGCTGATGGGCATGACAAGACTGTCCAGAGATAACGCGGTCTGTGGCAGACTGGGAAGGGAATGGTTTATAAGTGGTTTCAAACCCCATACTTCACAGTTTAAGCAACTATCCATTTCTTAATCGTTAGACTCAGCTCTGTAATCTGTTCAGCAGATCATTATTTGTTATTTGATTATTATTTATAATTTCTTACACCTGGCTTTGAAGCCGTCAGACCTGGTTGCTGGCAGACCCAAGGCAGAGAGTTATTGGGACCTCAGATCTCAGCCACGACGGCGGTTCCTCTGTTTTTATGTACAGGGACTTTCATATTACTTTAAAGTAAAACCTTTGATACATGAAGACCACACAGTAGTTTGTGGCAAAACATAGCTTTTAGTTTGGGTGGTATTACCTGGTGTTTTATAGGAAAAGGAGAAAAGCAGGTAAATCTTTTTTGAACAGCATTTCAGCTTTGCTTGCTTCCCTTTTTTCAGTATTTTTTTAAAAATAAGACAAGCTATGGTTTTCAGTAATATGGCCTGTTTCTATATGATTGTAATTCCTTTTTATTGTTTTACAGTTCACTGGACCACATAATGCTCTCCCTATATATCCAGAACTCCTCATTTTTTCCACTGAATTAATATCACCTGTAACCTGCAATTATTAGTTTCAGCCAGGATCATTTATGGAAAAGACATTTCAGGAAGGCCGTATGACAAAATTTAATATATATTTCAGGAGACAGAATAAATTACTCTGAATAATATAAAAACTCATATCTGACCATGTAAATTGGTAGTAACTGCAAGGGGAGAGACTTTGTAGCTGAAGGTAATTTTTTCAAGTTCTGGCTCAGCTGTGCAATTTCTGAATATCTTCTTGTTATAAATTTATTTTCAGCATCAGAATTAGCCAACTGGGGAAAAAGAAGTTATTTTATTAATACTTCTGTGGAATTTTTTGCCCCATGTGTATATTTTCTTCCTAGTAACTTAGCATTCCTGTTTAACTTTATTTTCGCTTTAAAAAGCCACAGTGCACTAACACTGTAGGTATTCCTGGTGTTTTCAAATCAGAAACTGTCTGTTCCCTGACATTTATTTAATCAGATGTTGGAGCACTACACAACCACTAAAGCATAAAAGGGAGACTATCAGGTAGCTGGAACGTAAGGAGAAATGAAATACTTTGATATCTTCTGTTCACCCATCCTGGAATTTGAGGGAGGTATCAGCRCTAACCACATGCGACTCTTGCAAGCGCTACGAAAATTTACATGCCTGCAAGGAAATAGAGCTTTGTTTCATATTGCACATGAGGAGTTTGAATTCCAGCTGTGAAGTGCTCCATTGCAGAGCGTGTTGGGCGTTGAGCTCTGCCACTGGTGCCCCGAGTGCCGCTCCTGGGATGGGGTGGATGCAGGGCTCTCTTGGGAGCACAGGGGTGATGGGTGCAACCAGAGCAGAGCTGAATCTGGGTGATAAGGCTCCTAATACTAATTCCTAACTTTCCACTTTAAATGCTTTCCCAMGCATAATTTACGGATACGAGCCTCGCTTCGTGTTCTCTTGCTGCTCCCCGCTTGCTAAGAACAAAGTTGGCCTTCAGAAAGCATTAAAGCATGCACTCGACATGAGGATGTCGAGTGTTTCTGAAGAAATGCAGCACTGAAGAAGCTCTGAGAACTGGAGACAACACACGATGTTTTGTGTGTTTGATGTGGCACTTTGTTCTGCGCACGGCGAGTACCAGACTCCTCACCACAAAGCTTCGTCGCGAGCGTGGCGTCCTGCAGAGCCGGGAGGGAACGCACACCTCCAAAATATGGCTTCACCAGTCGTGATTGTGTCCCCCTTTCCRCAGGTGGTGGCCTTAGGAGAAGTGCCCGATGGGACGGTGGTGACCGTCATGGCTGGAAAYGATGAGAACTACTCTGCAGAGCTGCGAAACGCTTCTGCCGTGATGAAGAACCAGGTGGCCAGATTTAATGACTTACGATTTGTGGGCAGAAGTGGAAGAGGTAGGCCGCTGCCTTTTACGTGTCTGTAATGATGTGAAAAACAATGCCTAGATGTCAAACTTACTGTGCAATGAAATACTGATTAACACATAAATCCRTTCACCATCAAATCACAGAAAAGTTTTGTTTGTAAAGGACCTTAAAGCTCATCTYATTCCCCCTTGMCATAAGCAGGCACACCTTCCCCGCTAGACCAGGCCGCTCAGGTTGTCAGCCTTTTTTGTGGAGGGATGTACATATATTTTGTTGTCAAACTTCAGCATCTGCACAAAGTAAGTTAGGAGTCTCTGTAGGTTTTTATCAGAAAAAAGTTTTGAAAAATTATTTGGGGWGTACCTGCTTCCATGTTTGAATCACACAGGAAGGGTGGAAGGAAAAGGGAATATCTATGATCCAGGTTATGCAGAGTCAGGGGAGTGTATTTCGGGCCATGGCAGTGAGAGGTGAAGAATTCCTTTTAGCTGTAGAGCTGCTTCTGAAGTTGTTGTAGAAGACCTGTAATTAAAGAGGTTTTGCATATCACATGCTCYGTAGGTTGTATTCTTTAGGGACTTAAATCTTTCAAGGCTTAGCAGCTGTTGGKGGTGAGTTTGCTAGTGGCTTCTCTGCCCTTTAAACCAAACTGTTGATAACCCGTGAAAATCATCTCCACTTTTATTTTTGTGAACTGGTTGACTTTTTATGAATTGCTGGTAAGCTTGGGCTTGAACTAAATTTAACCTTTACTTTAAATGACAGGGTAATTTTTTTTTTTTTTTTTTAAGATGTAGAATGCTGTCATTCACTTCCAGCTCTTTAGGAGCTTCCTATAATCTGAAAACTGCACTGCATTTATAGAAAGCATTTGTGATCATTGCAAGTTTGCAAGAATTCCTCTTTAAGGGTCTCACAGAAGCTTTCAAACTTCAGCGAATGATTGAAAGGATAGCTCAAAGAAAGCTGGCACTGCAGTTTTTGTTGCAGGAATCTTCAGAGTAGTGTTGTATCAGTCATTGATTCAACCTACATATTTTTTTCCTTTACGTATTTAAAGTAATTATTTGGTTTTTTTTCTAAATTAGCCCTGCATGGAGCAAACCAAAGCAAAAGAAGCAGAATAATCGTGCTGGGAAATTAGAAATGAAGCAAATGTTAGAGTAACATTCTTTAGAAAGCAGTTGCAGCTCTTCTTAAGGAAGGAAAGAGGTTTTGCCCAAAAAAAAAATTAAACATATGATGGAGGCCCAGATAGTCTAAATCAGTCAGTACATTTTTACAATCACTTTTTTGAAAGTCTATAAGCATAACTTAGAGGGACTATTCTTTATTTTAATGACCTAGACCAAAATTCTCTATATCATTTTTAAAAATTAAAAAGTGTCAATAATAGAGAATAACTTGAAAGACAGAATAACTATACCAATAGCAATACAATATAATGATGGCGTTTATTCCCCTTGTGAATAAGGTGTTGCCTATCTCTTCCATTTGTCTTCTTTTCTTTAAAAAATCAGTTTGCTTTGTTATTCTGTTGATGGATTAGGTTTGAAAGTTTTCTGGCTCCATCACTGTGCTGCCTTACAGTAAAAGTTCAATAGTGTATCAGCCTTTCAATAGTGCTGAGAAAAGACTGAAATGTGATGCACTACCTCTGATCTGTGAATTTAATTTCAAACCTATGATATATATTTTTTATTAAAGCATAGGAAATTAAATACATGGCCTAAAGCCTCAGTAGATACAGATACAGACACAAACACAAAGCTCCTAGAATATGGTTCCAGTAGTGTAATTTATATTTTTATCTCGCAGACTTGGAATAGACTTTTTCTCTGATCAATCTGGGTAGAATCTATGGAAAAGTGATAGTATACTTTTCAAACCCTCAACATATTTATTTAAGAGACTTCAAAGAAAAACAAAGGGTGTGCACTGTTTTACTATATTGGCTTTCTGAGTTTTGGCTAGTTTCCCAAATAGCAATTTTTATATTTAAAAAAAAAAAAAGTTTAAAAAAAAAAGGGGAAGAAAAAAGACAGACTTAACTGCTTGCAGACTTTTCACGCATGGAAGATGAAGAAAGCTTCTTTTGATGAAGTGTAATTATGTCCAAACAGAGCTGACCCCCTCCCCCTATATTTCTTATGATCTTAACGGAAGAAAGTAGGGCTTTTCCTTTGAAGCAGCCGGGACTCGGTGGAGGATCTGAAATGCTGCATTCTCCTGCCAGAGGCAGGATGGAGAAATTGGTCCAGACTTGTCTTCCAGACTTAGAACAGAGAGGGRGAGAGAGAGAGAGAGGGAAGGAGAGAAGGAGTTATCATTAATGATAGATTTTTAGAACTCTGCTTAAAATAGCAGGAAAAGAAAGCAGTAGTTGCAAACAGAAGTGAGAAATCTCCTTACGTAGACAAATATCGGTAAATACGAGTCCTGAAGTAGAACAGGAAAAAATAAAGTAATAAAGAAATCATTTTTCAGTGGCAAGAAACTAATCCACACCTGTTCCTGACTTGAGATTTACATCTTTCTAAGCAGCTCGTGCTTTGATCTCTGTATCTCCAAATTTGATTGTGAAGTCTGAATCATCAACTTACCACTTCACCTCCTCTCCCACGTTTTTACTTGCTTCCCATGGCTCAATGGGGAAACTCGATTTTTATACATATTCATTATTTTTTTGCCTGACAGAAGCTTCACGTTTCTGTTTGCATAATTTCTCTCAAACACCTTTTTTGGATTCATAAGAATAAGTAACCGGAGCGTTTGATGCGAATGCAGCAGTTGTTTGTATGTGGTTTTCAGGCGGTAGCTCACTTTTACAAGCCCGATCCACAGCACAGAGAAGAAAGAATTCCTGTCTTCAATAAGCAAARGATCATAACCTTAATTTTGTTGTGTCCCGATACTTTAATCACATTAGCATCTAACTGAAAAAATATGCAACACGCACACACAAGCTGCCGAGTCTTCTTTCAAGCTCGTTTCTGGGGTTTGCCTTGTGCTTCAGCATATGTCCATCTCATCCTCCGCTGTGTCAGCTCGGCTCACATGTGTGAATAACAAAGAATGCACAGTTTAGACACACTGAAGCAATAGTGCCAGATGACTGCTTGGCTGGGGAATTTAATAAAAGGGAGCTACAATTAGTCTGTAGCCTCTGAAAGTGGATAGTTGAAATGACTAAGGGCAATAAAGAAAGGTGATAAAAAGTGCATTAAAGGATTTTGTAGCTGAGGAGGGATATCTGTGAAATAGCTGTGGAAGGCATCAGCATCACTGAAATAGGGGACTTTAAAAATTTATTTCATTCTTAATCCTGTAATATGTAAATCATCTCTTGAAAGCTCTGGAGTGCACTGGCAGGRCCGTGCAGCTCCCCACAATGAAGGGCTCTGTGGTTTATGGAGTGTGAGGGGGCTTCCTCCTGTTACTTCATCCTCAGCTTGGTTTGTAAAATATCAGTTAGGGAACAAAACCAGTTTCCTTCTCAAATTAGCTGCTTACCTCTTCAGCTTAGGCTGGCTGAGAGGTGACAGTTCAGGAATTCTCACTGGGGAGGTCCAAATGTAGCTCTTTTTATTAAGGAATGCATTTTATTTTTCTGTCTGCTGTATCCTGCTGAGATATATTTAGTATAGAAGATCTTGCAGTGCTTTCTACAGAACAGTTTTACAGGATCTTACAAATAGTATATTTTGTTGAGCTGATTTTTTTTGTCATAAAATGACTTTTATAGGGATTTGGTGTATAAAGAGAACAATAGCATTGAAGGCCAAATTCTTCTTTCAAAGGTGTATGGAAAAGCCCCTTTAGTATCTTTGCTACCAGTAATATTCTACTGATCTTCTTTGGGTTACTATGATCTGAATGTCATCAGCCTACAATTTAATAGTCAGAGCTTTTTGACTTGATAAGCTGGTGCCAAAGGAAGCCTTAAACCTGAGCCTGGAGAATGAAATATATTTGTGCAGTAGGCTGAATTCCTCTTTGGAGAGGGATAAAAGGCACAGGCACTTCTCAGCCCTAAACAATTGGTGTGGAGGCACTGCAGGGCTGCTGCTGTGTCTGTGAAGGCTCCCCACACACACTCCCTGCCCTGGCAGGGCATAATTTCACCTCTGGGAGGGCAGGTGGGCAGGACTGGACAAAGACTGGACATCCTAAATACGTCTAACTCTGCTCCTGTGATGATTTAACAATCTATTTCCAAGTGAAAATGGGGAAAGCCACCTTCAGCCATGACGCTGGGACAGAATTCAGCCTCCTGAGATTTTTGCACACTTAAACTGACAGAGGGCAGGTTTAGATTGGATATTAGGAAAATATTCTTCCCTGTGAGGCTGGTGACTCACTGACAGGGAGTGCTCAGAGCAGCTGTGGATGCTCCATCCCTGGATGGGGCTTGGAGCAACCTGGTCTAGTGGAAGGCGTCCCTGCTCATGGCAGTGGAGTTGGAACAGTATGATTTTTAAGGTCCCTTCCCACTCAAACCATTCTATAATTCTCTTTGCCAGGRTCCTGACCTTCCCTCTAACCTGCATCTCCCAGAGAGCTGGGCACAGCTGCAGCACAGCTTCACCTGGAAAATCATTTTACTCTAAATGACAGTTATATTTCCTTTAAAAAAAATCCATGTCACATTCTAGTTCATGAAAATTATAGCCAARACAGTTTGAAGTTGCACTCCTGATAATAAATGATGCATGTCTCAGGCAGGTTTGGGGGATATAAGACTTGGACCAGAAAGAAAGACCAATTACTAGATTTGACAGCCAAAGCTCTGTTCTGTATTATGCCTTATATATAAGCTGTTCTATATTAGGCCTGAAAAAAMTGCATTAAGTTTGTGCTGTTACATATCATTTAAGATTTGTGCCTTGATTGAATGCCTTCAGAGTTCAGCAAGAGGAAAAGCCCTAGCAGCAAAAATGCACAAATACACCCAGGGAGGAGGAGGGGAAAAAAAAGAGCTTTAAGTGTCTGGTAAAGTAGCAGCTTAAATGAGCATGAAGGCCAAAGATTGCTGACTGTTTTATTGAGTCACTGTTGTACGCCCACCTTTTCCTGTCTTGAAACAGTTTTCAGTTTTGACTATCTGACATGAGTAACCGTTGCATATCTAACAGATTACAACTGTCAGTGAGTCTCCCAAACGGGGGCYAGCGCCTGTGAGAATGTGTGCTCAGACGCAGGCACTTTATTTATTTCTTTCTAACGTTTTCATTCAGCTGAAAGCTGTGGATGATCTTGTGCAATCTCTGCCTAAACTCGAGCTTTGAAAAGTAAAAAAAAAAAAACAAACCCAACAATGCAGACTGACGATAGCAACGTACGTGCACACAGACATTTCTCACCCTCACGGGGAAGTTGGGGGCTTTCTTGGTATTTCATAGATGGAATATATGTAGGGAAAAAAGGCGTATTCCAGTAATAATGATATCATCATATTAGCCCTGGCATATGAAGGACAGAGACACTGACTCCCTGTTAAAACATYTCCCAGGAGGAAAATATATTCTTTCCCCATCTTATTGTAGTCAAGTCAAACAAATGAAATGATAAAACTGTGTGAAGTAAATAACATGTGGTCACATTCTGCTCTCTGTCACACAGCTGCGAAACTGGAGTAAATTTTTAAATTATCTGACTTGCTTTGGATTTACACCACTTTCAATGCAGCAAAGAATTTGGCTTGTCCTCAGCAGTGAATCACTTTTGTTCTGTCATTGTATGATGACCCATTATTAAATAAGAAACATTTAGATTGTCAACACATGGACGTATTCTTGACATAGAGTAAAACTGAAGGAGAAGAAAACTCCTATGGTCAGTTATGTTTTTAATTTTCACGATTGTGGTAACGACAGGGAATAATTTTAAACTGATTCTTTACTGAACATGCATGTGACTGTTTTCATGTTGTAATCACTCATTCCTTGTTGTTTTTTCCCTTTGTAGGGAAGAGCTTTACTTTGACAATAACTGTCCTGACAAATCCCCCCCAAGTCGCTACATACCACAGAGCTATAAAGGTTACAGTGGATGGGCCAAGAGAGCCAAGAAGTGAGTATTATATTCTTCTTTTTTATTCTTATGCCTGCTTAATTTTGTTTAACAGAGACCTGTAAATGAAATATGTATATCTTTGTCAAACACTGCTTCCTGCTCAGCAAAATACAAGAGCGCATGCTTAATTTGGAGTGTATGGGACCACACACATACTCGCATTAAACACACACTTAAGTGCTTGGCTGAATTTGGGCAATCCCAAACCTGATTCTCATTCACATCAAGGTCTTGATACATTATCTGCCAGTGCAAATGAGAAATAAACCCACTGTATTTATATATAATCTGATTTAGACGCAGTAGATACAATCCTGCAACGTGCTGCATTCCCTGAACTCYTGTGAGCTTCCAGCTGAAGACGTTTAGAGCAAAACAGGAGCCTGATCTTTCAGGATCAGTCCTAGCACAGAGAGGAAATATACAATATAGTGCCTTTTTGTTTGCCCTTAAATTCTTTTGCCATCAGATAATTAATGCACCTGGTTAATCTCATCATACCTGAAGTTGGTTTTCTGCTATGGACTCATCGTAGACCCCCAGGGCCAAAGAAAGATAAAAAAAGCAGTGTATCAACAGCATGGTCTTTGTTTCTTATTTGTGCACAGAAAATATATTTTATTTAAACATGGTCCAGCCGATTTTCACTCAGCACTTTTAACTCATAGCCGTGCAAGCTTACTAAGGATTTATTTGCTATGATTTATCTATTTTGCAATGGCTATACTTTTATGACAATTGTGTTTTGTCRTGTTCTAGCAGTTTTATGGGTAGCACTTATTTTTAGATACAGTCAAGTCTGGTTAATCCRTCAGGATTTATCTGGCTGTCTCTCTGTCTAGCACATTTAGCTGGTAACCAGTCTCACATCATATGGGTATCACTGATGAGCCAGTTCTTAAGTTTTTTCTTAATCTAACTAGAAATKACTCTTTCTAAATTGATTGGATTAGCCTGGTATAGCGTTATTTAAATTATGCTTAGAGATTAAGAATTATTTGATGAATAACCACATTAAAAGAATCCTTATAATGGAAGCATCTCAAATAATTATTTTGCCTTTGATCTGCACATACAAATGAGACCTTCAAGGAGCTTTTATGGTGTTTTGTTTAAAATACCACAAAGACAGAAGTAGAAAGACGTAGACAGAATTCATGCAGTTAAGTGTTTCTCGTGCCAATACACGCTGTAGTCACCTCCTCTTACGCCARGATGGGAACTGAAATACTCCCTGTAAGAAATGTCGAGTTTCACCTTGAGGAACAGCTCAGAAAAAGCAAGTAGTTCTGGATGAATTTCATTAGGTAGATACTTATGGTGCTATCTGCTCACAGCTGAGGAGTTCTGATGTCACAGCAGGGGCATTTTTCTTCTGTCTTCTCTCTGTGAATCAGTTCCTATTTTTAATTTTCACTTGCAGCTGGTGCTCAGTGTAACTCACTTGGAAGGACACTGGGGAAACTGCATCCATGGAGTAAAAATCAGGGAATAAGTTATATATCATGTAGCCATTCCAGTCTGGAGGCTGCTTCCATGTAGTGAGGCATCTGCAAAAGAGGAAATGTCTCGGCACAGAACATTTGGTGAAAGAGCAGAGAGGATTGAAAGCGAAGTGTGGAGAGCAGTGTGGATTATCCTGTGGATTACACAGAAAGGGACCCTGCTGRCATGGGGATATTTCAGTGGTCAGTGGATTGAAACTGAGTCAGTGTTCATAGAATTTAACAAGATCTCCGAGTTCTGCTGAAATTTTTTACTTTAGACCCGAAAGGCCTCTGCATGTGATACCTGTCTTTGAATAGCTGAGCCTAGAAATGCGCAGTAACTGAGTTCTTGTAGTCTACACAGGGTTATTGTGTCCTTCTTCACCTTTTTTTTTATTTTTTTTTTTAAAGAAAGTAAATTTGAGCTTAAACATCCATTTGAATTTTAATGTTTTGATGGAATACTCCAATCTGATACTTTCAAGTCATTCTGATACATCTCTGGGATGAGTTGTTATTAAACTTGAATTTGTAGGGAAATAGTAGCTCCGGTGAGCTCTGGGAGTTTCACTGAAGTTTTGCTTTCTTGTTACAGCCCCTGGACTTGTGTAGATTTATTAGTTTGGTAGTAATCGTTCAATTAATGCATCTGGCATTTGTTGCATAGGGAAAATTAGGTGATTGGGGCAATAATGAGTTCGAGGAGCAGMTCTGATAGCAAAAATGTTTGTCTTAACAAATTATGTATCGGCAAATAGTGCCCCTCTCTGCCAGGATCTGTATTTCACTTCAACATTTCAAGCATGTTATCCTAGTTTTCCTCTCTCTGGCAGCTACACCAGAGCTGTCACATCACAAACAACTTTTTTCTTAATATACACATCTGGCGTTGGCAGTTGGAGCAACTTCATAAGAGCACATGATCATCATTCATTACAAGATTAAAAAGTACCCCATGGCATCATTGATGTTTTTTAACTTTGATCTTTTGCAGTTGTGATTCATCTCAGTTATAAAACTTCCCTTTAAAGGAGCACAACCGGTGACTTATTAGAACCTTYATTCTAAGGAGTGTAAACATAAAATTATGCACATCTTTACAAAATGTCATTTACTTTGTTGCCAGCTTATCGTTTTAAGACATGACATCATGCTTTGGATGGTGAATTTGTAAGGCTTGTTTATAGGCAAGGCACTCTGACCTTCTGCTGTGAGGTTCCCAGCAGCAGCAGGAGCGGCAGCAAAGCCATGACAGACACGGCAGTCATTTAGAGCCCAACTTCAGGAGTGCTGAACAGCCGTGGCATGCAGGGACTCCCGTTGTTGTTTCGGATGCTCAGCACTCCAGAAAGTCGGGTTCTTAAATGGAAGTGCCATTTAGTCGTATTAAATGTCTGCTTGTAGAAGCTTGCTGCCTTGCTGCCTCTCTGTTATTATTTGAAAGTGTTTTAATAGAGACAGTGATGTCAGGTAGCTCTGTTAGGAGAACTTGCCTGTTTCTATATGAGAAAAGGTCTTCTGATGATTTTTTTTTTTCTCAGAAAAGATTTATTTAATTTTACTTAATCTCTTCTAGCCTATCTAGATTATTGTCCAGGGACATCAACTGTGTTGCACGGTTTCTGTGCTGGATTGAGACAGTGCATTGCGTTCTGAGCGATGCAGTCTGGGGAAGGGGTTGTAAAAGATCTTCGGGAATCATTAGGAAATCCTGCAGATATTTTTCTCTCCTCATATCCAGGATGAAACCTCTGCCATACACACATCTTAGCCAGCAGAGCTGCCTTCMAGCTGGGAGGGCTGAAAGAAGTTTTCTGGAGAAGTTGTCATGAGGTCATAACTGACCGATAGCTAGCCAGAGATTACTGTAAAGGAAGTCAAACAAACAAAAAAAAAAAAAAAAAAAAAAAAAAAAAAAAAAAAAAAACAACCTACCCAAAACCTAGACTTAAGCCCCCCTTTAATGCCTTTGCCTTACCTCATTACACCTACAGAAATAATGGTTTGCCCTTCCATAGTGGTGCCCTTCCATAGAACAGGAGACAAGTCCTCCTTTCTGGCTGCTTTTGGGACAAACCCAGTCAGGAGGAGAATCATGAGGAAGGAGGCAGGAGAAGCCTATATATATATTTATATTTTGCCTGACTTCCAAAGACTTTAGTTTGTCTCTAATCAAAGATAGTCTCCAAAGTCATCAACCCAAATTTTCTTTATCAATGTGATTGGAAAAGCAGCTSTGAGCTTTGAGCTGCAGCATTTCAGAGGAGCAAAGTGCTCTGTTCCATTCAACTCCCGAGAGTTCCTCTGCTGCCGCAGCTTGCAAGGTGCACACGTGATGAAAGGTATGAGCAAACATCACATCGCCTTTTTGTCTGTGCACGCTGCAGAAGGCGGCGGGAGCCAGCCAGAGGTTCTGCTCAGCCCCCACATTAACTGTTTGGCCGACCCGGCTTAGAAAACGCACAGAAGTGATTGGGATTTTTGAGATTCCTTGACTTAAAACCATAACAGTTTTTAGGAAGTTCTCCCTCTTTTCTTTCAAAGGCGGAGAGGGTGGAGGGATAAGTCTGAAGCGAGTGGAATGTGCTTCAGAGTAGAACAGCTTTAAATCTTTCAGTTTGCCTTTCTTTTTTAAGTTTTTCTTTTTTCTTATTTTATTCTTTCTTTTTTTTCTTTTATCTTTTTTTTTCTTTTTTCTTTTTTTTTTTCTTTTTTTTTGTTGACTGCCTGTCAGGAGCTGGGCTGGTGGCCAAGCAGGAAATGACACATCGAGAGGCATTTGTGTTGTGCAACATTTTGTGGAACTGATGCAAGGATACATTGTCTGTTTACGCATTCCTCTGCTAACAGCCTGCATGGCAGTAATTTTATTCAGGGACACATGGCATGCTACAGCAAGGAGCTAGAGCCTTAACATCTCTTTATGCAGAATTATCACAGCAGTTAAAACACTCTGTGTGTCCCCCGTTTTGAATAGTCTCTGGCCTGCCTTCAAAAACCACTCTACCAGCCCCCCTTCCTTCCCAAGGATATATTTGTTTGACTGTGGGTTTTTTTTTTTGCGCTGTGGTAAATTGGGGCAGTGCAGAGAGAGAGAGAGACTTTGCAGAACAAGAGGAAATTTTACAGGCAAGTCTCTTCTTCGTGCATCTACCACTGATTGAGCAGAGCAGCACAGCTTTTTCGGGTTGCAGACGCTGAAGGCGTCGGTTTGCATCTGCATGTGGTTTGGCACGGGGAGGTTTTTAATTAAAGTCAATGCTAAATACCCCGAGATGTGATGAGCGAGTCTTGGGGTTTCATCCAAACCGAAGTTAGAAAATCTGTGGCTCTCTCTGGTGTCTTTCAGAGTGACAGATCTCTACTAAGGTTGGCTGGGTAGGTCTGGATTTATCCCAGTGGCTGTGGGAGCRGAGGAAGGCAGAGTGGGCGGTCTGGGGTTTGCAAATTGCTCTAAATGACTTTGTAGGGCTTAATGTATGTGTCCTAACGCTCCTTTGTAAGAAACAGGGCAAAATGTGATTGTACAGCCAGAGAAGTGTTCAGCAAGGCCGTGCCATGAGGTTTAGGTTGTTTTCTGTGACCATTGTAAGTGTTTTTGAGCAYGAGCACAGTCCACTCACAGGTTGGGACCTCACCTCCTGCCATCAGGTCCCCACTAAGGAGTTGCAGTGTTTCTCTTTCCAGTGGTACAACACCAGCCCTCACTGCAGCGTAAAAGGAAAGACAGTTTCACTCACCATCCTTTTCTGCTGGTTTATTTTTTGCAAATGCGTAATTTCACAGAATTGTTCTCACGGGGGACTGGAGCTCCTGAGTGTTCTCAGAGGTTGTAAGAAGCTGGTGGGATGATTCAAGTGTTCCCCACCAAAGGTGACAGACATTGTACGTGCCAGTGGTTTAGGTTTACTCTTGAGATGAGTGTGCAACCCACAGAGCTGGGCTCCTTATGGTTACCTCAGCCAGGAGTGAGGCACTGGCATAGGTTGCCCAGAGAAGCTGTGGCTGCCCCATCCCTGGAAATATCCAAGGCCAGGTTGGATGGAGCTTGGAGCAACCTGGGATAGTGGAAGATGTCCCTGGCCATGGCAGTGGGACTGGAATGAGATGATCTGCAAGGTCCCTTACAACCCAAACCATTCTATGAATCTATTATTCTGTGATTCTGTGATTCTGTGGTTCTATGATGTGTGCTGCTGTAAAAAGGTAACCAGGGGGCTGTTGGACTGTAGCTGCATCCCAAGGACCTGTTAGTTCTTGTTACTTCTGCTGTGACTAGAGAGAGGCTTGTGCATAAAATTTTGTTAGCTGAGAAACAGACTGTGAGACAAAATGACTGTGGCTTTTTTTTCTGCTGGTGTAGTGCATAGAGTGAGGTAAAAGTGAAACCTACTTAGTTCACTCATGGCCCAGTTTGTGCACTGTAGTTCTGAAATCTCAACAATCCGTGTGACAGCATTGGGCTCTCTGCATAGGAGGATGCTGCCTGGAGAAGTGACAGAGTGACAGGTGTGACCACGGTGTTAAGGTGACAAGGTTGTGTAAAACAAATGTAAAAGTCTGAGCATAAAACCATTCTCTGAAATGTCTTCATCAACAGCAGTGCAGCCTTGGTTTGTATTTGTCAGCAGAACAGRTTGTTTCCATCCCATTGTAGAGGGAATGCTTGCTTCTGAGCAGATATATTCCTGGTACATTTGGCATGTAATTTGGCCATCACAGGGATTTTTTCATATTGCAGCTATTGCTGTTTGTGTTCAAAGTGTCCCTCCAAGATACAAATAAAATCATGGCCCCTCTAYGTAGCTGTGTTGTTTAGCTGTAAGATAAGAGAGTTTTGCCCGGAGTACCTCGTAGTCTCCATCTAATATACAGATGGGAAAAGGGATCATAACCAAACAAATGAAGTAACAGTGGAAGTGAGTTCATGCTGTATCTTCATAGGGCATGGWTGGGAGGAAAGGAAAAGGGGTGACCATTTCACAGAGTCACAGTSAATTASGTTGGGAAAGACCTCTGAGATCATCAAGTCCAACCTCTGATCAAACAGAACGATGACAGCCAGACCMTGGCACTGAGTTMCACATCCAGTCTTTCCTYAAAYTCCTCCAGGGACAGTGACTTTTTATRACTCTGTGACTCCATGTAGGTACTGTGGATAAAGATGTTAAACAAGGCAGTAGAATCACTTTCCACAGACCTTTGTGTTCCGTAGTTTTCTCCCAAGAGAACTCTTGGACATTGCCACCCTTGAAATSCATTTGTCTTGTTGCTACTAATATCAGCATTTTTTCCGCACTCATCAGTGTAGCACCTCTTATACCTCTCCCTTCACTTTCCAAAGAGGTTTGGGAAATAGGAAACAGGGTGAATATATTTGGGAGATGCTGCATCAKATTAGTGTAAGTGCTCACTTGCTCTCTATTCCAAATCTCTGTTAAAAGTTTTTATAAAATTTATTTTTATTCTCCACTGAAACATGGTCATCCCAGACGTGAAACACAGATGCTGATTTAACCAGACAAGGAATGCAGAAGAGGAAATGAGGATGAATATCATACTTAATTGAAACTTCAGGGGAAGAAACTGAGTAATGATCTCATGCTGCAGTATGTTTAGGACGCCAGAATCTTCCTCAGATGAAGAACTGGGTTCCTTAGTGCCTGTATCTGCTCAGATCCCCTGTTAATATCTCATCTACAGTAGAGCAGCTTACTCAGCACAGCAGTGGCTCACGTGGGCTGAGGGTGGCTTTGAGCTCTTCGAAAATCAGACATCTAGGATAGGTTTCCTCTGAAGTGAATGGAGAGACACAGACCCATGTGGAGAGTGATTCATATGTTAATTCTTGTCTTAGAGAGCGATGAAGGGCCCTTTGGACTCTCATCCCTTTCCATTGATACTGAATGGAGGCTAGATGACTAGCCTAGACTAGGCACTCTGGTTTTGAACAGGCTGGAATCAGATGAGATGAGCAGATATTGTAGTCCTGAAGTGTAGTAAGCCTGTTGTGAAGCTCAGACAACCTTACCCCGGTAAGGCAGGCAGCCCAGGGTGCAGTCACAGGGAGCAGGAGCTGGATTTACCCACTTGGATGGGGTTCACTCACCTGCTTGGGTGGGGGTTTTGTCTGGTGTTGAGCTGCGAACAGTCGCTGCTGCTGCTGCTTTTCTGACGGTGTCAGGAATAGTTTAAAGCTGACTTTGAAGTCTCTACAGCTGCCATAATGGGTGCAGTGTACACATACCTTAAAAATGATGCTATCTAYTAAGGCATCATTATCACCTCCTGCAGGCTTTCAGTAGTCAGGTACTGCTCAGGTCCCACTCAGCCTGGGCTGTGTGAACTGCTGAGATTAAAACTCGGGTTATTTAGCCGTGGGCAAAATAAGATTCTCACACTGCAGTTGAAGCTACATAAGAAACATTACAAAGGTGACAATGCACTTTACAGGTATTGTCCAAARATGAAGAATATTGGGGAACATGTCTGAAGATTTTCCTAACACTGGGAAATACTCCATGATTCCAATGTTTGTTCTTCACGATAGAACATATTAATTGTTCCTCCCTTATCCAAACTTAACGTGCTGCCCATTCTCCTGTGGTTCTGAGATGTAATCTTTCCCACAGCGTGGGAAGGCAGAAGACAAACCCCTTCACCTGATTATTGCCAGCATAAATGTTTAATGCTTCCATCCCACTGCATTTGTGAACTTTACTCCCACTTCATAATGCCCTGCTTCTTTAGTAGCCCTGCTCTTTTAAATTCAGGGTGCCAAAGGAGGTATTAATCAGGCTGCTTACAAGTGCAGAATCTGCTTCCTGCCTGTCTGTAATCCATGTGAGTAATGCCAATTAGTTGTCTGCTTCCTTAAATCCTCGTGCACTTTCTCATTCTTGCATTCCTGCAGCAGTAGACACGGTCTTCCGTGTCAGTGCAGTCAGAGGCACTTGGTGGTGTTTTGTTTCATTTCTCTTAGAGCTCAACAGGAAAATCATCACCTCTGAAGCACCACAGAACTGTGCTGGGGAAGAAATGGATGAACCCAGCTCTTGCATTTGTACTTTAATTTGCCAGACACAGGGATCTAACTCATTTTATTCCAGAGTATCACTTCAGATGTCATGACACAAGTAGACAATTAAATACAGCAGTTTCACATTGGTGCAGCATTTTCTTGGAAAGAAGCAGACACATGCAGGCACCGTTGTAGACCCAGGTCTCTTTTTGTTTCCATATGTTAAATCTCAGATTAGATGTGCAAAGAAGCCCAATTTTAAATGATTTTATTAACAGGGATCAGAAATCCAGAGATTGAAAAGGGATGGTGCTCACAATAATTTTTGGTGTTTGGAAAATTCAGACCTGTGTTTCTCAGCAGTGTGGAAGCCAGAAAGGAACAGAGACCTGGAAATCCAAGACAGGATTACTGGGTGACCCAAACCACTGCTTAGCAATACAAAAGGAATACTTCTCAGGGCTTTTTTGCATGTGTACATATGTAATCAAGGACCCAGATTCAGATTCTTATACAACAATGTGCTTCCATTAATTCAATTATCTAGTGAATTTATGAAGCACTGCAGACCTGTGAAATTTAATAGAGTTCATTCCACATTTCTAGGGTACCCATTAAATCAAGAATAACTTAATTTAATAATTCAGTGTTTCATTCCTTGAGTCTCTAGATTTGTGGAACAGAGTTTTTCTTTCACACAGGACACTTTTTAGCTTTGACAATCTGGGCTGAGTCCCCTCCCACTTTTGGCCTTTTTTGATGTCTTTGAACAATAGTTTGTAAAACCAGTGCTGCAGTAAAATCATCACCTCTGTAGACAGAARTGTTGACTACGAAGAGGGCTCAGGGATAGAGCTGTGAATGTAAATTATTCACTTGTTTCAGTTCATCAGCTAAGCAGTCCAAATGAAAATCCTCTTGGTAAAGGGACATATGGGTAACATTTTCAGTCACTGGTGGAATGACTCTCCTTAACTGTAGCTGCCTAAAAGCTTGGTAGRGTGACTGTCTGTCACTCTAATGACACAGCTCCTGTCCACTGTGGTCAGGAAAGAGCTGTAGGTGAGAGTCAGAAGCTGTTTTGTCCCACCCTAAACATCTACAGGTGTCAGTGGGGTGAGTGAAGGAGAGGGGACAGAAGCAGCTTGGAGCACAGGACTGGCCCTGGGTGCTCTGCAGGTGCTCCAGTTGGGTGTAAACAAACTGCCTGCCTCTGAAGTTCTCTGAAGAACTTCTTCATACTTCTTTTTATTGTTATTTAAACCTTTTAAAAGGGGCTTTAGTCCTGCTTGGCCAACAGCCACACTGAAGGGCTGCTCTCTGAAATGCATTACAATTTCRGGTGTTGGTGCCCCCCTCCTTGTTAGACATAAATAACYACTGTGTGGTTTATAAYTTTTATGTTTTCCTCTTCTGTGCCTGCTAAGTTAGCAGCACTTAGTGCAGAAGTGTCTGCTCTTCTTTAAAATCTCTTTCCCCACGATGAAGGGCTCTCCTCTCCCAAAAGCTGTGTCCTCTGCAACTCAGCAGCAGTGTGCCTCTTATACGTGCTCCTCATCAKCTTCCCAGCAGAGTCAGACACTTTAATTAGCCTTTATCTCACACTGTGCAAGAGCGAGCCCAGGGTATGTCTGTGAGTGCCCTGGAGAAGGCTCACACAGCAAAATTCACTGCCCGAGGTGTGAACACAGCCATCAGCTTCCCTGGGAATTGGGGCAGCAGGATTGCAGCTCACTGAGGATACTGCAGCTCCCTATTTAGGCAGGGTCTGTGCTTTGCATCTGTGCAGACTTACTGATCTGTGTTATTAGTTTCACTCTCCTTCGTATTTGCTGTTCCTGAAAGATGGCAGCAAAAGAGAAACCTGATAGCAGYTGGCTTGTACAGATAGTCTTTATTACAGGAGAGAGCAGGAAGGACTTGATGCCTCCAAAATCCAGATAACAGAGACTGTTCTTTAGTCCCAGCTCCAAGATGAAGGAAGTTTTTTGGGAAGTGTGTTTATGTTCCATGTGGGATGCAAAGTAAACACCTCRCTAACTGCATACATGCCATGCAAATAAAATGAGAACTGTTTTTCTCTGGTGACTTAGTGTAAAAGGGAATAACCAGTAGGTTTAAGGTATGTGACAAAGGGGATACTTATACATCAGATAAATAATCATTTGCTGACATAAAACAAATAGATTTTTTTTTTTTTTATTGAAGAATGGTACCTCTCGCTCTGGGTCTTGCTTTATGCATATGCTACAGACAAAAATTACAGTAGGAAATGTCCATGTCTGAGCACTCAGAATTGGGACATGCCAGTGGGTATCAGTGTGGCTTTAATTCATGCCTGTTGTGTGTTGGAGACAGAAAAAGTTTCACTCTGGGAGCATGTGCTGGTTTATCCACAGCAACATCCTGAGGGATGGAATACACACACTTACTCTTATTTTTCACACAGAGAACATGATCTGAGAACACCTTGTTTTAAGCAACTTAACTATAGTCACTACAGAAAATCATGTGGCAGAAGCATAAATCTGGGTCAGCCATCAGCTGCCTTTGCCAAGCTGTAAACAAAGCTTTTAGCTGATAAAATCTAAGGAATTTTTATTGGATGAAATTTTAGTTTTCAAAGTTGCATAATTTTACCAAATCTGGATGGATTTCCATGGAGGTTCTGAAGAAAAGAGCCAATCTGCTGAGCCAAGTTTCAAAACTCCAYTCCAAAATAGAGTGACAAAAAAGCTCCTTCAAGAAAAGATTGCCAAAAATGTTTTTCGAGGTGCTATGTTTTCCCTGAGCTAACTCATTTCCAGGAATGTCAGAGCATTTTGGTTGAAATTGAAGAAGCGTGTTCCATACTCATGCGAGAAAAAAATGGAATGCAAACAGTCAAAGTTCAGTAAAGTTGGGAGCAACTGAAAATTGGGTTTTGCCATGGGAAGTGTTGGGTAGCTGGAATGATAGGCTGTTCTACCAGCTCCAACCCTAAAATATTCAATCTAATATGTTACTAATTTGAATTGAAAAATAAAACACGAGCTTCAGTGGAAATCCTGCGTAGGAAATTAAGTTGGCAGGAGGCAGGGGCTCCTCGTGGGCAGCTCTGGAGTCAACACGTCAGGTTGGTGACAGGCAGGGGATGAGTGAGGTGCGGGACGTGACTCCTGCCTGTGCACTGGGGACGTGCTGGAGGAGGCAACAGCCTCTGTAGGAGATGAAACGGGGGCCACAGCAGCCAGTGGGGCCTCTGGARGCGTTGTGGGTCAGGAGGCAGCGTGGCCCCAGGCTCCAGCACTTGGCAGGGCTCTGCTTCCCCACCCCCAGCCTCTCCAGAGGGTGATTTGGGGTGTGTGCTCTCCAACTGAATTGGCACGGTGTGCACAGGCACTGCCAGCTGTCACACACACACACACACACACACACACACACACACACACACACACGCACACACACACAAGGGGTGTGAGCCCAGAAAGGTTTGGGCTCTATTTTGGGATTCTTCAAAGAGCCCGAGGTGTGGAGCCTCCTCCCTGCCAACCCTCCTGCACCTCAGTGCCCCTTTGCCTCACTGAGAGAGCCCATGAGGGCAGTGCTGCTGCTGAAAAGGAGTGTTTGTAGGAAAAACATCCCCAGGTACTAGGAACCACCACCACGGGAAAGAAACATTGATAAAATCTCCCCAAACTGTACCCTGAAAGCTCCCTAGATTGGCTTTGCACTCTGCCTGAGTCTTCCTCAGCTCAGGGGAGAGGCAGCCACAGTGCCAGGCACCATCCAAGGCTCATGGTGAGCACAATCCAGACCCTGTCTCATTGTTGAGGTGCAGATGGAATCACTGATWGTGGAAATGGGGAGAAGGGACCTTCAGTCTCCCAAGAACCTCCTGGCAAGGGTGTGCAGCCCTGTAAAATCCAGGACAAATGACCARTCCTTCTGCAAAAATGGCCTGGGTGTAGGTGACCCGGGGACACTGTCTGGGGGGTTCAGGTACTTTGATGTCAGCCAGGGACAAAACACTTAGGTGTTGTTACCTTCTCTTTTACATAATTCAGAGCTGCTGAAGAGTCACAGAACCATTAAAATTGGAAAAGATCTCTAAGATCATAAAATCCAATAGTTAACCCAGCACCTACAGGCCCACCCCCAAACCATGTCCTCACGTGCCATATCCATAGGTTTTTCAAATGTTTCCAGGAATGGTGATCTTACCACTTTCCTGGGCATCTTGTTCCAATGCTTGACCCAAGGTGTTGGGTGCATTTAAAAGCAGAGACCAAAGTTTTAACAGGTTTGAAAGCTGGAGGAGCTGTTTGGRACAATACTGGCAGCATTGCAAGTTATACCTGAGATGGGGTCCTGCACAGAAATCTTTCCCTCTTCCTCTGCAAAACACTCACTTTCTTTTTTGAATCTGCCCCAGAAATGGGACTGCAGGGAGTGTTTTCCTTGTTGAYTCCTTAACCATTCACTGGAATGGGACTCAGAGGTGAGCGTTCTGCTGCCTGRGTTTTTATTAAGTCAAAACAAATTTTCTTTGCAGACAGATTTGAGTGCTGGGCAAAAGGTACTTTCACAGTCAGTTTTTTTTTCCCCTCCCTGCTACAACTTCATTTGGGCTTTTCCCCATGTCTTTTACTCTCATGGTGTTCCCATCCTTGGGAGCCAAGCAGCTTGAGAGCTGAAMGAGAAGTGTTGTCAGGAGGGTGATTAAAAGAGGGATTGATGCAGCTGGGAGCCAGGGTTCAGTCACCTCCCTGGGCCCCTGCGTTAGTGTTATGTCAGACACAGTAGCTTTCCCTGCGCCGCGAGTTTATGCGTTTTTTATTGTCTGATGCTGCCAGAAAACGCTGACCCCRGAGTAGCTGTGAAAGCACTCAGTGGTGGAGGGCAGTGTGCTCTGCAAGCTGCTCACGTTCCCCCTTTAATTTGTCACTTATGGGTCATATCTTGTTTTTACATTTGCATTTTTAAATTAGTTCAGYGTGTCCTGAGCTTCGGTTCCAGAATTCGTGCTAAAAATTTCCCAACTTTACAAATCCTTAAAAAAATTCCAAAATCCCTCACTTAATTGGCATTCAATATGCAGAACAACTTATAGTTATGGGAAGACTCCTCATTTTATAAGGACACGAGTTTRGGGAGAGATTAGATTTTAGGGTTCATATGCAACATGGAGCAATTGTGTCTGCTTGGTCATCTCTTCAAAGAGGAAARTGAAATTTGGCCCAAAATTCAAAACAACAACAAAAAAAATTTGGCATGAAAGTCACACTGGTCACAATAAAATGGTTTCTCCAACATATATTCCATTAAATTTAAAGCCAGACTCAGCAAATGCTTGAGATCTCCCATATGGACTGAAGAACAGTTTAACATTGGAGCACAATACACTGTTTTGGAGTGCATTTGAGMCTGCTCCTGTTTTGGAAGCCTGCTCAGGTCTTGTTGGAATGATGATTTAGGCTGAGTGTAGMAAAAAAGCAATGTTAGCATATTTGGACCATCAGCATAATGGYTCTTTGTTAGAATAAATGTTTCTTTTTGAAAAGAACAAAACAGCCCTAGCCTTTGCCGTTTTTCTATCCTTTAATCTCATGTCAGAAATTTCAGAAGACCAGCTCAGCATGGCCACATGAGTAAGGCAGGGAAGTAGGAGGGTGGTTCCGTGGCTGACACATTTGGACCCGAGTCCTTTAGGTCTGTCATCTGTCGTCTCTGACGTCTTTGTGACGTTAGTGCATTTGAAAATCCTTCCAAACTTGCTGATATCAGAGGAAATTGGGTATCTCTTTCTCTTGGCCTCAGTTCTGTGTGAAATATGAATAATGACACTACCCGACTGCAGGAATGACACGAATATGAGAACATGGTGAAGAACAAGGTGTTTGTTTACTCAAGTTGTGTTTTTAAGGCAYATTCCCATCCAAAGTACATCACAATATGAGTCAGAAAACTTCACTTTCCTTTCATAAATACAAACATCTTTACATGTATATTTTTCACTTCATAGATGGGAAGAAATGGGTTTTATTTTTCTTTTTCTGTAGCTGTKAGCTCTCACCATAACTGCTGCTCTGTATTGCTGTGTCAGAACAATGTAGTTTTCTTAGGCTCCAGATCCCAATTCCTTTAACTCCTTGAAGGCATTGCTGGAGGTAAAAGTGGCTTATAGGACCAAACTTGTCATTAAATCAGCCCTTACTCAGGGTTAAATACCTGGTACTTCTTCAAGAGAATGGCAGATACCAGGGTCTTGCAGTGCCTTCTTAAAAGCTTTGCAGCCCAGAGAGGTGAAAACCAACAAGACAAGATAAAAAGTCTGGAAAGCTGAAACTCCTGGATAGGTGGATTTTTTTTTATTTTTTATTTTTTTGCATTTGTTCATACCACTGACATCTGAATGACTGCGCTCAGGTGCACAAGATTTTAGGAATTGAACATTTTGTGACTTGGGGAAGTGAATGAGCCTCTTTTGTGCAGCCGAGGGGAGGAAGCTCTGCAGCCGGCGTGGCTGCCTCGGCGTGCGCGTGTCTTGAGGGGTGGGGAAGGCAGCCATCCTTAACCAAACATTTGCAACCTGCTGTTTGAGCTGGAATAGGAAAACCAGCTTGACAAGAACGAACGGCTTCGCCAAGCRACGTTCAGGGGAGGTTGGTGGGATTTTAAACAAATCTCCTTAAGCAAGCATGAAAACAAGCTATTTAGCACTCATTAATGTCTCAGGTTAAACTCTTGAATAATTTGTCATGGTTAGGCTCTTTTGGTCTCGTTGGTGTTTTTCTAGTGACTAACGAGATGACAGCTACACATGCTTCTTGGTATGCCACTGTTCACAATAGGGTTTAAAGTTGTGTATTTGTTATTGATGTCATTAAAGTGATGGATTTGAGCTTGGTTTCTGAGGCAGCTGACTGGGTGGTTGGGACTAATTTCTAGCAATGGTTTTGGAGGTTGAAACCAAAGTGTGTATAAAAGGAAATGTTTCTTCTTTTAAGCAAATAATTTGAACCCAGATGAATGAAATTTARGCAAGTGGGCATCAACTCTGAGTTAATTTTGACATAGTTGTCTGGAAATCATCACCAATTAAAATATTTTTATGAGCTCGAATGTAGTATTGTCTTTCGGTGCTTATGTAAGAGAGGAACAAACTGCTTGTTTAACCCCAGCCTTGAGACTACTGGCCAGAATATCTTCCTGAAGTCATTGCCATGTGGAGCTGGGAGGGCMTGGACCTTGGCAAACCTCACACTGCAGGAGAAAGCAATTTCCCCACCTGAACTGAAAAAAAATTGGTAAATTTGAGCAGCTCACTTGCACCCTGCAGAAGTCATTGTGAGTCTTGGGTGCTCAAAGAGGGAAGAAGCAGCTCYGTGGCCCAGGAATCCTAATTGAGAGTAAAAATGAATCACTTGGATTGTCATAATTGGGTTCTTTCATGTACTCCTACAGACAGAATAGCCAGTGAGATATTCCTTCATTTGTACACACCTTTCACACCTGCACATAAAGAAAACCTTTGATCCAGTGTTTGATGGAACAACAGATGAGTACATGCAGAATTAAAAGGATGCACACCACGCTGAGATATTTTTATATCTTTGTAGATGCTACATATGTAAAATACTAATGAATACTCTGCCTGATGGGGAGGAGCACTCCCTGCATTTTGAATTTGGTGTTTTCATGAACGTACAATTTTTTTCCCCTTGTTTTTGTGTTGCAAAGAGAGTAGAAATGTTGAGGACTGGTATAAATGTGTCTTGTTGTACTTTCAACCACAGTCTTACTTATTCAGTGAGRCTTTTAACATTTAAATTTTTCTTATTGGTGTTCTATTGAGTTTTTTGCATTTTCTTTTATTATATTATTTGCCTACATATGCATATATATACATAATGGAACAGCATGCCTATGAAAACTGCCTATCACCAGTTTTTGTTGTCCATTCCATGATTACCATCACTTCATTCATGTGCAGTAGTGTGCTTCTTTTATTCAGACTCCCARCCTATCTGTAGATAGATGTTCAAATATTTCAACACAAACAAAGCTGTTTATATTATATTTAACTTACAGAATCATTACAGCTTTGGTATGTATGCATGGAATTTGCCCTACTGTGAAGTGTTAACACTAGACCTGTGCCCACTTCATTCTGCAAGAAGCTAGACCTGAAATTGCTCTTAATTTCAGCTTCCAGTTGAGTCCATACCAAGAAAATTTCAGGGCTTAGTTGCACGCTTSACTTACAGGGGATGTCTGTGTTTCCCTGTCAGCTGAGCTACAGCAGCTGTCTGGTAGGTGTTTCTTGGTCCCCCATAAATGTAAGTTGATTTGATTTAACTTAGCCCTCAATAAAATCGGCTTAAGATAAGAATTACTGCACATTCACCGAAGCAGGGAGTGCAAATCTTCACCATCCAGCATGGGGACTTGGTCACCCATTCCACCCTGGGAAGTGGCTGTGTATGTGAATGGTCCTGTACTGGCAATTGTCAAGCCAATTTTTAGATCTATATCAACATTCTCTTTTAAAAWTTACCTGCTGAATCCCCTTAATCCCTGTGTTTGTTGTTTGCATAAACCCAGTTTGTTAATTCTCTCTGCAGCCCACAAGACCACTCCTCATAGACAAGCAAGTTTTGAGGGTCTCATTTGAAACAGAAATTCTTTTATTTCTCAGCCTGGTTGGGGGTAGACTTCTTTAGAGAGACTTTGGCAGGTTTTTTAGACCCTAAATTTTACCAGTCTTGACTGCTTAGATATCCTGGATATGGGAAAATAGCTTGCATTTGGTTACCTTCAACTCCAAAATTTCCATAGACTATTGTATTCAGTATAGAGCAACCAAGAGCTGATTTAAGAAATTTTATTTTTAATCTCCTGTGGCCTCCTTTGCTTGCTGAGGAGGGTGAAGTTGCATCACTGCTGCAGGACACAGGCAATGAGCAGGAATCGAGCTCTGTGCACGAAGGCAGAATGCGGGTCTGGCTCCTGACTCCCACTGTGTCAGYTCAACTCTGAGCGAGTTACCTAAATTTGTACCTCTGGATTTATAGCAACMTATCCTCAAGCTGCTCCTCCTCAACAGGTTGTGACCTTCCTCAGACAAAGGATTTGAGAAAGTAGTTTGGGTTTTCCACTTGGAATTTCCACTCATGGARTTGTTTAGGCTGGAAGCGTCCTCAAAGATTATCTAAATCCAGCCCTCCTACCATGGCTTTCTGCACTTCCTGCAGCCCCTTTGAACACGCAGGATTTTCAGTTCCTTAATTCACAATCCKCAGGGTATTTCCTCTACATTGTGGTCATGAAGTAAGTGGTGTCTGTTCCTGTAGTGATTTTTTATGTCCCCAATGATGTTTGGTTCTTATTTTATGTAAATTTGGGCAGTCGATGGTTGATTATAAACATGAATGATCATGGAGAAGATCTTAACTTTTTTTCTGTGGATTAAGATGAGATGTTTTTAAGGGAGAAAAAAAAAAGAGGGTAGGGCAGCTCCTTCCTGACCTCAGGTGGAGTTTGTATTAAGGATTTCTCGTGGCTGTGCCCAGTGGGAGAAGATGGCAGTGGAACATACTGCAAAAACAACAGGAAAGAGAGGGTGTCAGGGTGGAGGCATCTGCCCTGAGTGCCTTAGAGTCTCTCCTTCGTGTCTCCAGGTAAATTTGTGAGCCCTGTGGACTGGTGTGACAATAAACCTGTGCTGGGAGAAGGCAGATGGCTTTACCTTGCACATCCTGGGGCAAGGAGGATCCCAGGGGCTGGAGGGCCTGAGGGGTGTTTGGGTGTTCACTTCCAGCCACAGCTGTGCTGTCTGTGGAGGAAAACACTCCCCAGTGCTCTTCCCATCAGCATCACACCACTCCCCAGTGCTCCTCTAATCAGCAGCAGTCAAAATGAACTGGCTTAGCAGAGTCCTGCTCCAAACCAGCAGTAGCTGTGGWGGGAGATGAGTGAGTGAGAGCAGGGTATGATAACCCTAAAAACAGCCTGGAGAGGCCACGTGAACACAGCCCTGACTGTGCTGGGCTCCATTACCCCCCCAGGCTGACGGAACATCCGAGCCGTGTGATGGATAGCAGGGACTATGGAGTGGACACTGACCAGGTTTCCATTAAACATCTTGCTGATATTTAATGTTCTTGTTCTGCTTTGGGAATGGAAAGTGAGCTCCAAAAAAGTCYGTTCCCATTAGCTGAGTGCCTGAGCAAGATTTATTTTTTAAAGCGTTATTTAAAAATTTATAGAGTTTGTTAGGCAAAGAAAAATTTTAGTCTGAGTGAGCTCTACAACAGTGTCAGGAATCTCTGAAAACAGAGGCTTTTCTTGGAAAAATTGACAGTGTACTGGCCATAAACCTGCTGCTTCAAAACCTTGTTGGTCATTTCTCCCTTATGGGGGAAAAATAATTGAGATCTATTAGAGGGCAGAAAGCCTCCAGGCTGTTTTAATATGGAATTCTGCAGCCTGACATTAATGAGAAAAACTTTTTTTTTTTAGCTACTATTTGGCCACTTTATTTCTACATTACAGACAGTAATAAATCATCAAGTTGTTTGTGAAGTTTGGCTGGATGCATTTCTAAATGCAAGGTAACAGCACACTCACTGTGAAATCCCATTTCACTATGGCTCACAGTATTGCAATGACCTTTTTTGTTGTCTTTTGTAATTAATAGCTTCGTTTTCTGTCACTTCTCTCTGCTGCCTATATAAATATTTCTGAGATGGAGCCTCTCATATTTGCTAACCTCGTCGTTCATTAGTGACAGTGAACACATGGGAGTAATTTGGGATGCCAGGTGTGTTCCTCTCTGTGTTACTGTCCAGAACGTCACTCCTGTTCACTCAAATTGTGTAGAAAAGCTCACATTGAAGAGAAAAACGTGGAAATGCTCTCCTGCTGCTCCACACATGTTGGCCAGGGTACAACCATAAAGAGTACCTGGTGCAGCCAAAAAGTAATTAATGTCTCCACATCCCCATCTCTAAAGGCTTACAGTTCATAGAGAAGCAGAGAAAATTACTAAAATTGTAATTTTTGAGAAAGTAGACTTAAATGTCTAGTGCTGTTATGGCTAGGGCAGTGAGAGGTTAGTAAATGGGAGGGAGAAGAAAGGAAAATTTAAATGAATGAAAGACATTAAAGAAACCATGTTGCTGGTCTCTGCTGGCTTTTTTTCCTTGCAGGAAGTCACCAGAAAATAAAATAGAGGAAGAAAAAAAAAATGGATTCRTTTTATAAGGAATCAAATGTAGAGAAAGGCAAGAAAAGAGATATGTGAATATTATTTATTTGTGCTACTAGCTGATAAATTATGTCTCTCTTAGCTTACCCATTAAAAGCCAAGGATCCAGCAGGTTTTGAATGATCATTTTGATTACATTGATTTAAGCTCAGTCATTTCTAAGACATGGGACAGAGCACAACCTAGAGTGCTCTAGAACCTGCTAATAAATTCTGAACAGTGTTGATGGAAAGAGACTGATATTGAACAAACCMATCATCTCAGGATTAGTTGATGAARTGTTCCGTTAAATTGTCATTTTCAGTGCTGATAATTTCTTGTAGACCTCAATACAGGGCAAATAAACATTTTTCCCTCCTTGAGAGGATTTTGGCTTTCCAGAAGTATTAACCATTAATTTTGGAGTACTAAAAATCATGTCGTTCATGACAAAGTTCAGAAGCATTTGGACGATACTCTTCGGCACATGGTGTGAGCCTTGGGGGTGGTCTTGTGCAGGGCCWGGRGTTGGACTCGATGATCCATCTGGGTCCTTTCCAACTCAGAAAATTCTGTGATTCTGTGATTCTGTGGTGTAGGAAGGAATCCTTYCATTTGAACATGGCAAGGCCCTGGCACRGGTTGCCCAGAKAAGCTGTGGCTGCCYCAACCCTGRAAGTGTYCAAGGCCAGGTTGGACRGGGCTTGGAGAAACCTGGGAKAGTGGAAGGTGTCCCTGCCCATGGCAGTGGATTGGAATGAAAGGATCTTTAAGATCTCCTCCGACACAAACCTTTCTATAATTCCATGTCTTAAACACATTTTTCCCAGTCTGACATGGACAAGAAAGTCCAAAACTTCATATAATACTCAGGTAAAAAGGCATCCCATGTGTTAAACTCTGAGAAAAACCTTCAGAGGTTCCATCTGAAAGAACCAGGACGAGTGGAAATCCCCATCAAGATAAAGAACCAACGGTCTATGCCATTTCACAAAAGACGGAGGGAACACTGGCATTTTCCAGAGTTTTGCCTCCAGGGCATGGCAAAAAGCTAAGGCTGTTATCATTTGTGGTCAGAGTACTTTCATTTGTACTCTCATTGTACTTTCACCAGCATGTTCATGTTGTGCGGTGAATGCCAGCCAGTACAGACTTACATGGACGAGTTTTCACTGCTGCTTCATGGGATTAGCTTGTTTTCATCTGATWGACGAGTTCCTGACTTCTGTGCAAAGCCCCCAAATTACCTGGTGTGATTCATTGATGGGGACAACAATTCTTGCTGGTTGTTTTTAAATCACTGGTGTTTGKTTTTTTGCCAAACTAAGTTTGAATTTCTTTAGATAGTCATGGTCTTGCCTATTGAGCAGGTTTCTGTGCAGGTTTGGTATTACTTCTCTGTGTCAAAAAGTGTATGAAATACTTTAACTCGTAATACTCCAAAATTAATGAATAATGCTTTTGGAGAGCTGAAATGATCCCAAGGAAGATTTCATAGAATCATAGAATGATTATTGTTGGAAAGGACCTTTTTTGGCTAAATGATTTCAAAGTGTGGCTGCATCTTCTTAAACCAGGTTGCATCTTGGAACTTTCAATTTATCTGTCAGAAAGTTAAATCAGTGTTCAAGTGCACTTTTCCTGTCTCTTTTTTTTTTTCTTTTTTTTTTTAGTCCTTCCTTAAAACCTCAAAACCACCGTGGGTAATTCCCCCAAGATCCACTTTAGACATTTGTGGTGTGTAGTGTGAACAGTAGGTGCAGCTGGCCAAACCCTGGCGCTCTTATCCTTTCAAACATTTTCCTCCTGTTTTGGCGAATAACATCAGCTGCTGCCCTTTTCCCCACAAAACAAAAGGCCAACTGGAATGGCTGTATCAGCCTAAATCTTACTTCTCTTGAAGTGGGAGYTCTGCCATAAACTCAGAGGAGAACTGGGTCTGGCCATTCCTGCTGGGTGAAACCTTTGTCTCCAGTTGCCACAGCTCAGTTGACAGCAATTCTTCCGCTATGGAGCCGAGAGACCTTATCAGGCATGAAAAACTGACAAATAGTGTTTAACCACAACGATCACCACAGGAAACGTTGGCCTGAAATTTCAGTTTTGTTTYGAAAACAGAAGATTTGGGGGAGAGAGAGCATTGTTAAATCCAGCTTGGATCAAAATACRCTTGTAGCTTTTTTTAGTATGTCACAGAAAGACAATGCTGTCGCTGACGTCTTCAGTGGTTCTTTGCAGTGTTGAAAGGCTCAGAGCATTTTGTTCAGATGTGGGACCTAGAAAGTCTGTGGGCTTAACAAACCATCCTTATTTGGTTGGATTAGTAAGGGCAGTTTGTTAATGGTCAGCACACTTCTGTAATTTTATCAGAGGTGCGAGTAACTTTGTCGTAAGGAGCGTGACTCTGGTGGACAAACAGCTGGACATGAACCAACAGTGTGTGCTCCCATCCCAGAAATCCAACTGTGTCCTGGGGAGGAGTGGGAGGCAGGAGAGGGAGCGGACTCTTCCTCTCTGCTCTGCTCTGGTGAGACACGGGTTGGAATTCAGCATCCAGCTCTGGGGTCTGCACCATAAGAAGGGCATGGAGCTGTTGGAGCAGGTCCAAAGGAGGACGCTCAGAGGGCTAGAACACCTCTGGTGTGAGGACAGGATGAGTTGCTCGTCCTGGAGAAGAGAAAGCTCCAGGGAGACTTTACTGCAACCCAGTGCTTAGAGGGGAGTTATAAAAAAGAGGGAGAGGGATTATTTTACATAGGCAGACAGGACAAGGGAGAACAGTTTTAAAATGGAAGAGAGGAGACATAGATTACATGTTAGGGAGAAATTACTTACTCAGAGGTGGTGAGGCACAGAGGAGCTGTGTCTGCCCCATCTCTGGGAGTGTTCAAGACCAGGCTGGAGGGGTTTGGAGCAACCTGGTTTAATGGAAGGTGTCCCTTCCCATGGCAGAGGGGTTGGAACTCAGCAGTTTTTAAGGTCCCCTGCAACCCGAACCATTCTGTGATTCTGTGACTCCATGGCTAGGAGGGAAGTTTTCAGTACCGTGTTCCCCGGACTTGAAACGGGAGAAAATTACCAAGAGCTTACAAGACAAAGGGATAAAACATGTGAGAGAAAGCAGAGCGGAGACTGCCCTGCATATGGCACCTCCAAGAGCTGAGCACAAAAYCTCTGCCCTGCAGCAGAGCGTCCTCTGTCCATCCCACCAGCCGAAACCTGAGGTAGCTGCAGGCGCCGAGCCGAAGAGCTGAGAAATGGATTTTACTATTTACATTACCATAATTTATCTGTAGCATAATGTTGAAATTGCCACTAGAAAAAGATTAGAACCATGCTTCCTGCTGGGTTTCCTCGCTGCTCAGGCCACACACRCGCAGCGTGTGCCATTAACCGTTGCAGAGCTCCCGTGCCCGGCACAGGAAGGTGCTCATGGAGTGGCCTCCATCTGTGCCAAGACTTGCAAACCATCAAGAAAACAACCCCCTGCACCATTCAGTCGTTCCCTGTGGTTTGCTGCTGGTACATACCTGATTTCTGCTCTGTTCTCATTGCCCTGGCTGATTTTTTTCTTTGCATTTACRTTTTCGATCTGATGCAATCAGCATTTTACACTATGAAAAATCCTGCAATCCTGTGGAAAACTTCTTCCCCGTCCCTCACCCCCTTGCTGTCTGGAATTGTGCCTTTCTGACACCATAGACAGATTGGCACACTAAAAGTATGTGTGTGCTTTCTTCTGATTTAATTGGATTTGCTTGTCTGAAATGTAGTATGTTTGCTAATTCCATAAACGAGCTACTGTAACTAAAATCAGACACAGTTGCCCAAAAGAAAAAAAAAAAAAAAACCAACAAAAATCCAACCAGATTGCATTTTAGTCCAAAAGGGATATTTCCATGCTTTAAGGGTGGTCTCTTTTCTCCCTTTAAAATGTTCTTTAATCACTGTGTGTCTTGGTTAACATCCCTGTTTTTACATTATTCCTGTAGTTTACATTCAGAGTTGGATCAGTGGTGTTTTAATACACATTTTATTGTTTCGAGTCAAAGCAGTTTCATTTTCCCTGGATTCTTTACCCGCTGTTGATTGAAAGATTGGAAGTTTCATACTGTGATCTTGCTAGTTGAGGGAAATGATCAGCAGCCCAGGGTGGCTCTGAAAAACACATTCTCAGAAAAGTCTCTGTACTGTGCTCGTAGCGCAACCCAACACTGAAATTTAAAGCCGTATTTCCATTTCCTTGTACTTGATGTGGGGCACCCAATTGTACTCATGTCCTGTGCTATTTCAGGGTCAAATGTGGGAGGTAAAAAAAATTGTGTAGGAAACCTCAACAGGAGGAAGAAATTCCCCTCCGTAGAGATATGGTTGATTCTTTGCAGCATTCTGGAGGCTTCAATCACATTTTTGCTGTCTACCAAGGAAAGGAATTCATGCAGCAGTCAGAGGCAAGCCTTATGCAACACGACAGGTGCTAATCTTCCAGGAAATTCATCCTACATCCCACCCATTAAGGGAATTTTATGTAAAAATGGTTTAATGTCTCTTTAAAGGTGTCAGCAGGCATGTGAGGACCACACAGCTTGGGTTCCACTGCAAGTAATGGAGTGAAATTGTCTGCATAATTATTTTGGTTGGATTGAGAATCTGCAGCCCTCTCTTGCTGCAGGAAATAAACCTCTGTTAAAACCATATGGCAGAATTCTCAGAAGAGACGTGAGTGCAGGGCCACTTCTCTTTCACATSTCTACGCAGAACTGGAGAAAGTTGTTATGTTTGTGCATAATTAATCCTTCTTTTTCCTTGTGAGCAGACACAAAAATGTAATTTCTAGCATGTGTGAGGGTGCTGGTGGTTTATTTRCATACACACACACGTCCTCTTGCTTTCAGCATTCTGAAGCTGCAAGAATTGGGGCTGCCTGGGAACAAAATTAGAGCCACGGAAGGAATGTGCCGTCATGTGTACACAGCAAACCTGCATAACTGAGAAACGCCATCAGAATGAGTTATGCTTCAATTTGGGATAGGCAACGGGACTTTCAGAAACCACAGCCAGTGGAAAGGATGTTACCTGGTTTTAAATGAGGCCACTTAATGCACACACAGAGTGAAATGCAAAGGGCAGGTTTTAATTACGGCGCACCTTGGAGCACAATTCCTGTGATGARCAGCTGAGGGAGCTGGGAAAGGGGCTCAGCCCGGAGAAAAGGAGGTCCAGGGGGTACCTTCTGGCTCTGCACAATYCCCTGACARGAGGGGGCAGCCAGGTGGGAGTCAGTCTTTTCTCCCAGGCAACCAGACCGAGGACAAGAGGACACAGCGTTAAGCTGCACCAGGGGAGTTTAGTCTGGACATTAGGAAGAAGTTCTTCACAGAAAGAGTGATTGGGCATTGGAACAGGATGCCCAGGGAGGTGGTGGAGTCACTGTCCCTGCAGGTGTTTAAGGAAAGACTGGATGTGGCACTCAGTGTCRTGGTCCAATTGATAAGGTGGTGTTAGATCATAGTTTGGACTCAATTACCTCAAAGGTCTTTTCCAGCTGAGTTGATTCTGTGATTCTGTAAATACCAAGGTGTGAAAATCTGAGAGTTTGGTAGAGGTACAGTTGTCTTACAGTTGTTTCAAGTGAGYGAGCTGTGACCTTCGCTTGAAATTCACCAGCCACAGTGTGCATGTATTTATTTTAGTGAGGATTTATACCCAAACGAACAAGAAAGCAACAAAYTGTCAAAATGTTAGGAAGCAGTAATACCAGCCATTCTCACATGCTATCAAGAAACTTTATCACAGAAAAGCAAAACAGGAAAAAATACTTTTCAGTCTCAAATCCAAGTGATGTGCAGAAGTAAAACCACACCTGGCGAGAGAGTAAGGGTGAGGATGAATGTCCTGTCCAAATGATGCCATGAAATATCAGTATCTTGGAGAAGGAGGTCAGTATTACGAGACATAATGTCATGTCAGGAATTCTTTAACTTACTGGGGGTTAGACTTGACAGCAGATAAGSCTTAGCAGTAGTTTGGCCATCCAAATCCATCAGGCATTAGAAACTGGGTTCATTCCTAATCCAGTGTTGGTCCTTTGATGAAAGGGGATTGCCAGCATGTGGAATCTTTTGTCAAGGCAGGAATAATTTATTTTTATTTCAAAACTGGTCAAGTATGGGGACACTGACAGCCAAACTCCCTTCTTCTGCCAGAAGGAGAATAATGCCATGGGCCTTGTGGGAAGCTGGAGTGAAGGAGCAAGGAATGATCTACGTGGAGACGAGTTAAAAACCAGATTTCATGGTGCTGAGCTCTCTGTAGACTTTTAGTGAAAAAATCACTTTCTTTTTTTAAGCTTTGAGTTCCTCAGAGTTTTTGTTGAAGCTGGAAGAAGTTTTCCATYCCTCTTTTCTGTTGTTGCCTTTTTGCTTCATTTAAATTGGTTAAGACAGATGAGTTTTGCTTATTAAAAAAATCCAAGGCAAGGCACCACTAGAAGATATCCAATTTCTTCAACATCACCAGGGCTGCTTGTTTTACTTTTCTTGGACAAAAGGGAAGAGCACTTTGCGTTCTATTTTCCATCTTTCTTTGATGGAATTAAATCAGGTTTGTGCTTGAAGAAGAGGGACACTCCTGGGGAATCGTTGTCCTCTAATCCATGGAGCCAATGGCTGGAGTGTGCCTTATTTTCTTTGTGTGAAAAAAAGCAAACAGTGGGGCTAAAAGGTAGACTAGAGAACTCATATTTAAATTCCATAACTGAGGGATCAAGTTTTGTCCCTGCATAGTCAGAACTGTAACCATTACAGTGGAAGTAGCTCTCTTATTCCTTGAAATTAGTCATATGACATTAAAACCAAGGCAAATACTAAAATTCAAATCTGTACAAACTGTAAAAGCTTCAGGGCCTGGCTGTCTCCCACTGAAGAGGGTGGCAAAGCCTCTGTTCATGGCTCTGGCAGATGGCTTGGGCCCCAGACAATCCCATTTTTCCAATTGTAGGGTCATACATTTTTATCCTCTGAATTAAATGAGGATTTGCCACCCGCACAATGAAACCCAAAGAAAGAAACTTGCTTTAAATAGAACGAGCTGTTGAGGTGATATTAATAGCACGGGGATGATGAGTATTTCCAGAATTTAAGTACTTCAATGTTATTTCTGCCTGCTTTAGGAGAGCAGAATGAAATATCCTTGCCGCTCTTGCATTTCAGGGATGGTTTCCACTGGTGCTCTGTAGTGGGCGTCCAAACTTAATGACGCACCAAAATATTAATAAAATAGGGATTATTCAAAACACCTGCCAGTGATGATTCAATATGTTCTAACATCTTTCCAAGCTGGAAGCATATATATGTATATATATATAGATATATGTACAGCTGTATGTATGTGCTTGTGTACATCTTTGAAAGCCATCAGCTACACAGCTGCCCATTTGGACAACTTGTGTTTTTCATAACTAAACATTTATAGCTTCTTTTCTTGGATTTTCCTTTTTTTTCCAGAGGATTTCTCCCACAGGATCATATAATTGCAGACTGGTTTGGGGTGGAAGGGACCTTAAAGGTTCTCTCTTTTCAATCCCTGCCATGGGCAGGGACGCCTTCCACTCTCCCAGGTTGCTCCAACCCGGCCTTGAATGCTTCTTGGGATGGGACAGCCACAGCTTTTCTGGGCTCCCTGTGCCAGAGCCTCACCATGCTCACAGGGAAGAATTTCTCCCTAAAATATAATCTAAATCTCCTCTCTTTGAGCTCTAAGCCATTGCCCCTTGTCCTAYCACTCCRGCCCCTGSTCTAAAATCCCTTTCCAGTCATGGCCAAGTGGAATCCTATTTATCAGTGAAATAATGGAATAGTTATGGTAGGGTAAAAGTAGAGCCTGTGAGCTATAATCTACTTTAAAAGAATCCATTTGGGGGAGGATTGTGCAGATCAGGGCCCTGGTGAGCAGTTTCCTTGTCTCATATGCTGTGTCCTGTCTGGTGACTAAAAGTTAATACCCACTGAGTTCCCCTTGTGTGTGGGCAAGGGACACTTGTGAATTCATAAAAAAAAACCAGGTCTATCTTGGACTGATGTCCCCTGCCATGCTTTGAGGACTCCCCCACTTTGATAGGCTGGAAGCAGTAGAAGAGGCATTTGGGGTTTCTGTGGGATGAGCTCCCGAGGAGCAGCTGTTGGAGGGCACATCTTTGCCTTTCCCAGCTGTTCCCGGTGCTCACCCGCTCCGTTCCGCGCTCTGTGAGTGGCATCGCCCGCTGCTTCCCTTGGCCACCCTCCAGCTCACCGCCCGCATTCCTGGGGATTTGTTACCTTCTGGTAGCCAAACGCGCAGCCAGCCGGGGCAGGGGGTGAGATTTATTCTCCAGGATTCTGTTTTCCTATTGTTTTTAAGTTCATGGGAGGCTCCCCGTCACTAAACAAACTTTAACAACTGTCGGCGGAAGGGTCAGGCTCCTGCCAGAGCCCCGCACAAAAACCTCACATTACTCACGGCCAGATGTGGTGGTGTCACTCCCCTCCCTGCCCTCTGTGTCCTCTGGGGCTTTTGAAGGTCGCATCACCCCTGAGCAGGTTAAACACCTGGCTGAGCACTGAATCAGTGATCTGGAGAGCCCACAAGGACAGCATTAACTGGCCAGAAATATCTCGTGATTTTTAGGTATGGTGCTAATATGGTTGCTAATATAGTATGGTTGGTCTGGGGTTGAGGCAGCCATCCTCAAGGCTTAGGGGGTTAGTGTGAGGTAAATGTATGCAGGGATGGAGTTTGTGTAACAAGGATGGGGTCTAGGTTTGTGTAGCTCACAGCAGAATGGAGCTTTCTTCTTTTCCACCAAAAATAACAAAAAAAAACCCAAAAAAAAACCCAAACCAAAAACACATAACCCCCCAAAACAAAAGCAAAAAACCAAAAAATTAGAAAAAAATCAAACCAACAAAAAACCCCAACCAACCAAGCAAAAAAAAACCACTCAAAAGCCAACAAAAAACCCACCACTCCCCCAAAAAAACTCAACCCCAACAGAGACAACTATGAATCAAGCACTTCCAGGAAGAAATAATATAAATAATGAGTCTGTTTTGCTTGAAAATCCCAGGATTTTATAGTCCACTGCATTGAGGGGTTCCCTACACTCTCATAGAAGAYATAGCTTGACYAAAACMTTTGCTTCCAGGYTTAATGTTTGTTGTTTTTATTCCCKAAAAATTCTGTCATTTTGATGCCWCTTGTTCTTCACACTGGCATGGAGWGGAYTTTTAACMGAAGAGGRTGGCCAGGGCTACTCTGTGTGGGACCATCTYTCCTTGAGTAACCAACAGACACAAAAACAAGAAAGCAATAACCAAAACCACTCATGGATTAGGACCTTCACAGGGGTTGCAGGGATACTGTCAAGAACTAGGTGTGAAATTCTACTTTTACTTCATTGTATCTCCCTCAAAAGCTAGTAGAAACTCAGAATCTTGCTCACTAAAAGTGAAATCAATCTTGTAAATCCACTGTGAGACAAAGAAATTATAATTATTTTGAAGCTTTAGCTGYAGGAAACCCTGGCACAGGGGATTTTAAACCAGATTTCCAAACACCTCCATGGGTTCTCAGGAACAGCTGAGGAGACACAGCCTGCATTTTGCTGTGCCCTTTCCCGGCAGCTCGAGGTCCTGAGCTCTTTGCAGCATCAGGCTCTCAGTCAGCAGGAGCTGCTGAYTGCATGCACTCATGTTCAAAATATTGTGTACGTGACTTCACCAGGCACAGTCAATCACTCAGCCCCAGAACAGCAGGGCTAAAGGAAAGCTTGGGCGACCTAGTCCATTTTTCCTCAGAGGAAGTATTAGATATACTTAGATCATCACTGACATCTGTCCAAATTTTTAAATCCTCCAGTACTGAGCCTTCCACTTACTTACCAGGTCTGGAGTTTGTGGRGTTTTTTTCTTTATTCTKAAAAAGGAGTTTRCTMATACTGTAAATTAATCTYTTAAATCTCCTCTACYTACAGCTGAAGGGAGCTTTTTCTTGTGCTGTTCTCAGCTGACACAGAGATCAATTGATTACCATTTTCTGTAGAAAACATTTTAYTCTTATCATGTCCTTTCCTGCTCGTCTCTTTTCTAGACTAAACAAATGTATTTTCTTCAACTTTTCCATGTTGCTCATGCTTTCTGAATCCGTTATCGCTCCTGTTGCTCTTCTCTGGATTCTCTCTCAGCTGTCTGCATCTTTCTTGGAGGGTGGTGTCCCACGCTGGATAAAGCAGTACAGCTGATGCCTCACCACTTCTGAGCAGCCTGTAATAGATACTTCCTATGTCATGTATGCAATATGACCATTCATCTTTCCCAGAAATGCATTTACTTCATTTTTTTGAAAAAAAGCAGAATGCCATTATTGACTCACTTTCAACTTGCAACTCCCTGCCACCCCCGGATCTCCCTCTGCAGTGCTGTTCATTAATCCGTTTGTCACTGTGATGTATTTGACTTCTTGGTCCAAGGTGTAACACAAAGCATTTCACTTTTACTGCTTTCACTTTCATCTCACTAATGATGTGTCAAGCACAATTTCTCTTTTGCTGAGGTTGTTCTGTATTCTGATCCATTTCTCCAAGTTTGGAAATCTCCACCCTACTGGAAGTCTCTAAAGGTTTTATAATCGTCCTTTCTATTGCATCATCCAAGTTAYTAATGAAAGTATTAGTATTAATTGTCTGAAGATGCATAAAACACCTTCCATGTCAATATCAAAAGTGATAGCCAGTGGGCAACCTTATAACACTGACCCCCATCCATTCATCCCGTGGCTGAAAGGGTTGGAAGGCACTTTAAAGTTCATCTTGTTCCCACCCTATGCTATGGGCAGGGACATCTTCCACCAGCCCAGATTGCTCCAAGCCCCATCCAAGCTGGTTTTGAGCACTTCCAGGGATGGGGCAGCCACAGCTTCTCTGAGCAACTTTTTCTAGTATCTCAYCACACCCACAGTAAAGAATTTCTTCTTAATATCTAATCTAAACCTGCCTCTTTTCTTTCCCTCAAAGACCTGAAAGCAGAGGTTAATCCATCTCAGCCTCCAYCTGAGTCAGAAATGCCCCTGCTGGCATTGCCAGGGAAAAGTGGAGCATAAGGGGTTAAAAACTGCAACTCACCTGMGGGTTGTTGGCAGCACCTTCGGGCCAATGTTTCTTCTCTTAAGCCCAGCTGCAGCGTTTTTGTGCCGCTTAAGGCTGCCCTTCCTCAGAACCTGCACATCATGTAGGTGCTTGTGCAAGTGCTCTGAGTACACAGAAAGTTGAATCCCTCCTGTAGCACCAAGGTTGCCCCAATAACCCACTCATTGCCAGGCTTTTTACTCACTTGAGAGGAAAAAGAGCAAAGAATAGTGTTAAGCATAACTTTTATTGGGAAACCACCAATTCCTTATACCTTTCAAGAGGAAGAAAGGGAGACATCCATCAAACTGTCATTACAAATTTGATGCCACAAACCTAAGCTCACGGAGCCGCCAGGAATCTGTAAACCTTTTAAAGGATACGCCTGTTTTTGACATTCAAAATAAAAAATCTTTATAGATTTTTGTGGAAAACACTGATGGGCCAGCAGCTAAATGACATTTTTCAACAGTCAGACAGACTCCACACAAACTGAACAGATGTCCAGTTTTAGAAGGACAGGTAATTACTTTCTGTACTATGCCCAGGAACAGAAAATATTTGGCCTGTTCTACTTACAGAGTAGGAAAAGATGTTTGAGGGTGGTTGGTTGGGTGTTTTGTTTTTTTGTTTTTTTTTCTTCCTAAAGGCTGCTGCATCCTGGCTTTTGCCTCCATATAGACTGAGTGTAGGTGCCCTTTATATAACAATAATTTGATACTACTCAAAATACTTGGCRCTGCGAGCAGGGGAGTGGAATGCAATGAGAACACTTTAGCAGGTCTGAGGGTGAGGAAACTCCAGCAGTTTTGGAAGGAGAGGACAGAGTTTTCAGTGTTCGTCTCTCCCTTACTTGGCATTTGCCGACAATAAGAACACAAGGATTAACATAGTAGACTCCGTTTATTACACTTGGGTGGATAAAGCAATTATCTGTCTATCAAGGCTGTAGTAAATTGTGCAACAGCATTAACATGGGTGGATACGTGGATAAATGCTCCTCTGCCACAGAGGGTGCTGATACACAAGATAATCCCTCAAGCTGWACTTGTAAAGACTGTTTTCTTTCAGAGTTTAGATCATGTTACCCACCAGTGTAGATTGAAATGGCATCTTTTTTTTTTATTTTTTGACTGAGTTTTCACGTTTCTTTAGCCATCTGAGTTATATTAGCAAGGTTATTTTAGAAATCTCCCGCTTTATTCGAGTTTAAACAGTCTGCTTAAAACCTGCTGCATGGATATAAACACAGTAGTTTTCTAACASGGCAAAACAATCTGCTGAAAGATAGAGAGCAAACACACACACACATCCATCCATTATTGCTTGACTGTTGTGTCTTCCATGCCTGAATTCCCTCGGTAACCGCAGCGTTCAGCACGCCGTGCGCTCCTGGTTCTGGGGGTGTAAAACAAAACCAGAAATGAAAATGCACCTATTGATGTCTCGAGAGCAGCGCAGCATCCGAGAGCTCTACACCAGATTTAAACTAAGCGCCTTAAGTCTGGTTTAATGGCTGTGTTTACATCATCGCCCCCCTTCTCATTCTTTTAAAGTAATCAGGTTTCGCAAGCGTTAAGAAAACCATCCCCTCCTGCCAGCTGGAGAAAAGCCAGCTCAAGGAGATTTTTTTTCTCTCCCCCACTTTACCCCCTTCTTCTCTATGATCTTTACTGTCTGGTGCTGCAGCAAAGAAGCAGCAAAAATTGGTGGGATCTTTGCAGAGTAGCTCCCTTTTCGTGGGGGAAAAAGCCTTACTGCTCAAAACTTTTGCTGGGTTCATGAGGATGATAAATCAGAATGAGGAGCTCTTGAGCTTTTCAGGACAGCCCTTGCTCTCCCTCATCCCTGCTTCTGCTGAAAAAAGGGGGAGGAGAAGGGGGGGGAGTGTAACAGATACCAGCATGCGAAGGGAGCAAAGGCAGGGACCGAGACTTGCGTGACAGTCTCTGTTTATATGAGTTGTCTTTAATGTCTCCGAGCAGCCATGCCAGCAATGTTTAGCTGGTTTCCTGGCACACGTGAACACAGATTCCTTTATGTTCACAAAGGATGGATAAAGGTRAAGGCAAAGTGATGCAAGGGGGTCTCACCTGCTCCTTGCCTGGCCTGGCCAGTTTGGGCTCATGCTCCTACAAGGTGTTGCTTGACTTCGCAGCACAAGCTCCAAAATCCCAATCAGAATTCAAAAGTTTTTCAAAAAGAAAAGAGGAAGAAACCACCCCACCACTACAGCAAGGGGAGACCTGGAGTACAGGGTCAGAGCAGAGGGCTGCATGAGTCCTGCAGCTCTGGCATGGGTTGGAAGGTAGAAGGGAAGTTGTGCAAAAGCAAACCCACTCGAGCCCTTTCCTGCTCAGCCTGGCCTTTTTCTCAAAGCATCATTTTGGTCTTATTTGTTCAATCTTCCGATTTTGCTGCTTTATCACACCTTTCCCTGTGCAGTGTCTGGCCAGCTCAGCCCCTGCCACCTGCCCCCATCAGTCCCTTGGCTCCCAGACGAGCAGTCTGGAGCCCTACGCCAAGGAGGCATTTTTCAYCTCTCTATATTGAGAAATTCTATGAGCAGGAGGCTCCTTTGCAGCTGTTGCAGTTTGCTGAAAGCCCCCGACCTTTGTGTCTCTCTTTCAGCTGGATCCGTGCTCCTCACAGCCCCCAGCTGAATTTTAAAATGCACTTTGGATCCTCGAAAGCTTTAGAGTCATTCCCACAGGCACAAAGGGACACAGGTTACATCCCCATGGGTCATTTATCCTCACCCTTCCTGCCCCTTCAACCTGCTCTGTCCCATGCTGGGCAGGCTGCCCGTGGGATGAGCCAGGATGACATTCCCTTTGCTCCCAGTAAATCAGTGGGGAGATGACCCTTTGCTCCCAGTAAATCAGTGGGGAGATGACCCTTTGCTCCCAGTAAATCAGTGGGGACATGACCATTGACACCAGAGATGCTCCACAGGCTTGGCCTCGGCCCTGAGGCTCCAACCTGCCTCTGCTTCTGCTCACTGCAAGCTGGAATCACAGCTCTGGGGAAATGGTGATGTCCCTGGTTCCCCCAGGATGTGGGTCTGGCCCTTTTGGACCCATACCAGTAGTCTGCAGAGCAGGGGTCAGGAAGGGGGAGCTCAATARGATTTTGGCAGATGGATACACATTAGATCCATTTCACAGGATCTGAGCACCTCCACAGCATGTGCTCGCCTGTCTTTATTTATTTCCTTTCCTCTGCAGTAGTTTCAGGTACAGGCTTTAGCTGCCTTGAGTRAAAAATACGTCTTTTTTAAGAACAAAAAGAGACAGGGGCTTGTTTTCTGCCTGCGCCTGAGTGACTCCTGTTGGCACTAACAGGGCTCTGTGTACAGTCAGGAAAAWAAGCTCCCAGTCTAATGCAAACTAGTGCCCTCAGCTATTTAAAAAACAAACTTTTTCTTTTTTTCTCCATTGAGTGAATTAACTACAGTTACTGCACCTATGTAGCTCCTTGTTTTATGAACCATAAGAACTTTTCCTATGCACAGCCTATGGCCTAATTATGTAATTATGTCTCTTGGGTGGATTATATTTTTCTTTTCATAATTGTGTCTTTACCCAAGAGACTGGAAGGGTTCCAAGCTTTCYCCTTTCCTGGGCAAAAATTGTTTGGCTCTTGTGTTTTGGGTTTTTTTCCATGAACTTTGGATTGGGTACATTCAGTAGGACTGGGTGGGGAGAAAYCAGCCCTGGGTGACAATTTGTCAAAGGAAAAGGGACACAAGAGGGATCCTYGTGACTTTCTTTGTAGTTTTTTTTGCCTTGTAAAGATCTGATGTGAATCTTCTGGACTTTTGGTTTATGACTCCCTTATTTTTACCTCCAGTGCACAGTTTGACACGGTTTTGGAGTCACATCTTGCTGCAGTAAAATATTGTCTGAAATTTGTAACTGAACAATGAATATTTTTGCTTCATGCTGAATGCTCAGCATTATTCAGTCTCTGCAGAGCAACTTTTAGGAAGCCTTAGGCTCAGGGCTCAGGTATTTTACTGTGGCATAAAGTCCCTGACTTCAATTTTCTCAGCCTGTAGCTGAATTCACTCAAGCCCTTCCAGTTACACCTGATCCATGGGACCAAATGGGGTGAAATGCAGGTAGGCTTCCGAAAAGAATTTAAGGAGAATTTGTGATGAAATTCAGGGACAGGTGTCTTGACTTTTTTGCTGTGTTAAATTGTCTTCCACAATGTGCACACAGAAGTGYACGCACTGGATGTACACTGGAACGTGCTTGGTGTTCCAGTGTTAAAAAAGACAAAATCAGAGTGCTTGCCTCAAAGACATAGTGTTAGTAGGAAAAAATGTGGCCACTCTTTACCTTTTTAAAGCACTTCCCTGTTGGAGAACAGTGGGAACGATCAAAACTTGGGCTGTTGGTCTCTGTTGTGTTTCTCTTGGAGTCAAGAGACAGAGGTGCACAGCTACAAACTCACTGGTCATGAACAAGGTGATTGCTTCTGCCACCCCTTAACCTGAAGGAAGGTACTTTTTCCATTGGGTTCACTGAACCCAGAGACATAGAAATCCTTGATTACTGGCCCTGGAGTTCAAAGAATTTTTGTTTGCCTGYTCCAGCTGTGGTCACTCTATGGAATGACTCCAACCTTCTCTATCTGGTGCTGAGTGCACTCATGACACAGAGCAAACAGAAGCCATGGTGATGTTTCCCAGTGGGTCATCACCCTCCATCCTGCTTGGGATGTCCCAGAAAATGTGTCTCCAGCAGGTGACAGCCCAGGCTCTTTCTTCCATGACCTTTCTACCTTCCCTTGGCTCTTTTGTGGAGACACCTGACTCCCATGATACTTCTCGTTAAGCCAAAGAAAAAAAGAGACAACTGGGTGATGACTGAAAATAACTAACACAGTGGAGAGTGATAAAAGCATCTGCTGAAAATCTGGTAACCAGATCTCCTTGGTACCAGGAAAAAAAAAACCACACAAAAAAGCTGGTGGGTGGTGTACACGGTACAAAGAAAGGGAGTCCCTGAGTGTCAGCATCTGGCAGRGCCACGTGTAGCATAATCTGATTAGTTTTCAGTTCCACACCCACAAGCTGAAAGATAAAAACGCACACCCCTCCTCCCCGAGGAGGTAAAAATCTTCAAGCATCAACACCACATTTACATTCTGCAAGTCAGCCTCTTCCACAGCCCGATTTACATCTTGCCTTCTCCAGCAGAGCCGTGGAAGTGCAGTGATGAGAGACGAGCTCACGTCCCTTTCCAGTTACCACATCCAGCAGGCTCGAKATTGCCTGGCTTTGATCTGGGAGACAGTCCTTTGCTTAGTTTAAACTGAAATGATTAAGCTGGAGATGAAGACTCCTCACATCTCCTGCCATGCCTGGGATGTGATAATTGAACATCAGCTTCCATGGGCCACACGAGCGTGTTCYGAGGCCGTGCTGGGCTGGCAAGCAGAAGCAGCAGCACAGGCACTGGCTGGCTGCTGTTTTCACTGACCTTATGGCACTCTCTCAGGACTATTTTCTGGTTTGATTCATGTAAAATGGCCAGAATTGGCACAGGAGAGGATTAATGACAATGCTTCCGTCTCCAGAAACTAATAGTCCGGTTGATGTTTGGCTTGAAACAGCTGAGTAGCGGTGAAAGATCAGAACATTTCTTGTTTTGGAGCGAGCGCTGGATTTCTGATAGCCAACTTGTTTCGTGCTCTGCCAGCAGACAAGTCAGAACAGTTTGTTTAGCTCTTGACTATGTACTCTCAGTTTTTCTTCTCTCTTTCCCATCTCCTCACCTGTGACCTGATCTGTTSCAGTCCCATCCTTTGTCAGAGACTCTTGGGTCAGCTTCCCTTTTTCTGRCCACATGTCAATCCAAGACTGCCTATGTCCATAACCATTTTTTTCCTTCCAAACCCAATCCATTCCACAAATTCATCTTTGTAACAGCAACAGCCACTAAATGCAGTGTTGCAGGCATTGGGATAGCTGTAGCACTATTTTATTCTACTCTTCACATTGCTTTTATATTCCCTTTTAATGTACTCACTGTGGCAGCAGATCATGGATTCTCCCTCAGCTATCCACACTTGCTACCCTAATCTTTTTTCCTGAAATAAAATTATGCCTCAGTACTGAGGCTGAGGAATACAGCTTTTCTTAGCACACTCCCCTGGGATCAGGAATTTCTCTGTCAACGGRCACATATATCAATGAGAGATGAAAAGCAGCTTGTGGAATGAGTTTTAAACATGTATCACATATTTCATTGCTGCTGCTTATGTGCTACTCAGAAGGTCTTTTTAGAGTGTTTTCAGCCCATACCTCATGGCTCCTCCATATTTAACAGGACTTTTTTTTTTTTTCTGTGCAGAAATCAAGGCAAGAGATTTATTTAAGTTGCCCACACGCCTTTGTGAGCACCTCCTGAATACAAAGGTTTTGTTGAGTTTCCTGCTTACTTTCAGYGTGAGCACGTCTCAGCCTTTATCAAAGCAGAGTAACCCACAATGTGCAAAGCTGCAATGTCATTTTGTCTCCCTGGGACATTTCACTGGGGGGCTGTGGCTCCTTCTGTGGATCCCTTTGTCACAACATGACTCCATGTTACAACCCTAAATTTTAAATGTCCAGAAGGGGAAGGCAAGTCTGTCTTTGGCCCCTTGCTGGTTTCTGGGGACTTGCAGTTCCATTGATGCCTGGGGTCTTCCAGATGTGCATAGAACTCTCTCTTTTTTTTTTTTTTTTTTTTTTTTTTGGGTGGAGGGAGAAATGGCAACACCCAAATCCACACATCTATAGATCATTTCAATAATTCAACCAGATGTGGGACTCTTTCTTCTTCTGTCTGTCTCCCCCTTCTCCTTTTTTCTCCTCTATTTTTTCCCCCTGCCTATCCTAAGGTGCTCTGCTATCCTGCTGAATTTTGTCTTTCTATGACAGTCTTAGTTCATTATAAAAATTATACACATAATTAAATATAAAGCCTTTTCTAACAAAGCTATGTATGACCAAACAGAATGTGATGAAAACACGGCTGAGGGTTATCCGGCACCAGTTAGTGCAAGAGTGGTGGTGACCTATGTAATAAGTGTTCATTGACTTTTCTGCAGACAGCTGAAATAGATTGTGCACCGGTTTGTTAGTGGTKCTTTAGTTAAAAGGGTACTACATGAAAATAGCACGGGATTTTTTCTACAAAAGTTCTAAATAAAATTTAGTTTGGAGACGGATTCATTCCCAGGTGGATTTAGCCCTGGAGTGTAAGACCAGAGATGGSCTGATTGTGTTTGCCTTATTTTGAGCTCTCTTGAATTTCACAGAAACCCAGAATGGTTTGGGTTGAAAGGGGACTCAAAGATCACCTCRTTCCAACCCTYTGCAATGGGCAGGGACACCTTYCACTAGACCAGGTTGCTCAATTTGTAGAAGCATGATTAGGAATGAGCAGAACAGAAATAGGGAGGGGAAGGAGATGCCTTTTAAAAAACGGAGTGGAAAATGTGACTGGCAAAGGGAAAAGCAAAYACATAAAAATTGTGGACGAAATGAAGATGGAGAAATCCCAAGAGAACACTGACTGCATATGTATGTGAAAGTAATTTCTTCAGATTTAGCAGCTCCTAACTTGTACAAGTTTTAGCCTAAACAGATTGAGATTATAATGCTGAAGACCAGAGTTTGAATGTGACTTTGTTAATTAAGCTGCTATTACAAAGTTTTTACAAGCCCACCAAAAATCACTCCCTTTTAAAGTGATTGATATCTTCCTTCTGAGGACAGGAGTAGCCACCCATGTCAGCTCTAACATGGAGAAACACTTTTTCCCTAAGGAGAAGGCTTCCACCTACCCCATGCTTTTRGACTGAGTCATTATGGGGCAGAAAACCCAGACTTCCAAGTACCAAATTATGGGTCAACTAATTAATTCTTTAAAATTGCTAGGGAAGTTTCTCCAAAGTTAAATTCCATCAAGTTTCCCCTCATCTCCCAGCCTGAATCCTTATCTAGAGCTATGATTTCTCTYAATCCAGTTTGGATTTATTTAGTTTAGATTTTGCATTGCCACATGTTGGCACTGTGATACCAATTAGATGGTGTGAACCCATTTACTCAGTACTGTGGGGAGAATTATTATTAAAAAACCTTTTTTATTTTTCCTTTTTAGCAGTGGTAGTCTGATAGCWCAATCTCAGGATTCAGTGGCCTCATTTCTGCTTCTAAAGGAAACATAACAGTGTCAGAATTGGTCCTGTGGCCCGAAGAGTGGTGGGACAATCTTCTCATGTCTGCACAGCTGAACAGTTGTAGCTTCCAGACAGATGGCTGTGTTCACAGTGCTGACGGACAGCATGGATTATCTCAAGCCACTGGTGATTATTTGGAAGGGTTGAAGCCCAAACCCTACCAAGAACACTTATTTTTAAAAGCATTAAAATATCCCACCCAGCCATTGCTTGTGCCAGTGCCCCAGCACTGCTTACAGGGATGGAGGCAGACGTGGTTCTGGGTTGCAATCAAGGGGTCTGGGCCCCCCTTTCAGCTCTGCCAGAGGCTTTTTGTGTGACCTTGGTYTGTAACTTAGGGTAAGCTTCATTCCATTTAACGTTGACTAATGGCGAGGGTGTCTAATTAAACCAGTCATGTGTGCTCCCTCTCTGATCAGAGAAGGAAGAGAAAGCAAATGCAGGAGGTGAATCATGCCATTTTAAGGCAAGTGGCAGAGACAAATGAGATGAATTGCCCTCTGGAAGTAGCTATTTCTTTCCATTAACCAAAGAGGAAGTCTACATTAGAAGAGTTTAGACTAGATGCCTGATTTATGAATGGCTGAAGTTAAGTAAAATTAGTCCTGTCCTTAATCTCTATGCATGCCTGTTTCTCCATGCACTGAATGATAGAAATAACACCTTCTGCACCTCACATTCAAAGGCGCCATTGGACAGGGAGCATCCTGGGGGAAGAAATTAAACCTAGGAGCAAAAATACAACCATCACACAAGCAAAGCCTTTGCCCTTGAAACATCTCAATGCCAACATGAGCAGGACCATTGCAGGCATTCCGGTGCTTTTGCCATTTTCTCCTTCTTTATTTTGACAGCAAAACAGCCCTAAATGAGTGTTCCAAATATGTCCAGGGGCAGTTGGTCTGTTTTGGGGCAGAGCAGTAGGAGCACTGAGGAAGGCTGACCACGCAAGGTGTGTAGGGTCCAGTATCACCCAGCAGCTTTGGAGGTTTTCCTTGGATACTGCTCTTCTCCACTGACAAGGACTATTTACTTTTTTAGAAAACCTCTCAGAGGAATGAAAGTAATGACTAACTGTGGCAGAGTTAAAGCAAAAAATATTTTTTTTTTTTTGTCGAAGAGAAAAGAGAAGACTGTATTTTCTTAGAAAAAATCCACAACATATAAACCAGGCATGGAGTAATTGTCCCAGCTGACAACTTGTATGTTCACATGAGGCTTGATTTTGGAAGGGAAAGTTTGCCTCTTTAACTACCTTGGGTAGTTAGAGAAGCAAAAGAAAAAAAGAAAATGACAAAAAAGACATTGTGTGGGTGTCCTGCTAAGTGCTTATTTTGATCCAAATTGTAACATGTTACAYGTGTATGGGCACAGTTGTGCTTGACAAGGCTTTCACCAGCACAGCTATGTCCAAAACACAACCCCCCCAAAATGTTTCTATGTTATTGGGGGTAGCTGAGATACCTGTAAATCCATTAAATYTAATAACAGGACYTTAGAGATAATTTTGGGGWTTTTTTGGGGGGTGTGTTAAAAATTACTAAATCTTGTTATTAACACTTTTATTTTATGATTTGCTGTTTCCAGGGCACAGACAGAAGCTTGATGACTCTAAACCTAGTTTGTTCTCTGAACGCCTCAGTGATTTAGGGCGCATTCCTCATCCCAGTATGAGAGTAGGGGTCCCGACCCAGAGCCCACGGCCCTCTCTGAACTCTGCACCAAGTCCTTTTAATCCTCAAGGACAGAGTCAGATTACAGGTAAGAGACAGAACCATAGGTTTGACTTGCACAGGCATTGGTAGTAATTGCTTATGGATATTTGTGTCTCAGCTGCAGTMAAAGAGGCTGTTACAGAGTGGGGGATGTGCTCCAAGCAAAGCTAGGTGGGAAGTGGATTTTTTCTATAGTGCTTGACGCTTAAAATGTCTTTTTTTTTAAAAAAAAAATTTGTTATAATATCTTTTTGCCATAAATCTGAAATAGTCAGTGCAGGTCATTTGAGTAGGGAGCTGGTGAAATTCTAACTGCCACGTTGCTCTGCCTTTCCATGTTGCAATAGTACATATTAGTGCATAATAGAATGAACATTTTTATTCAGCCTTGTTATTTTGCACTCATGTTAAGGGAAGCAGCCAGCACTTGATGGTATTTTCATCAGAATAATAACAATAAAATCTTCTCACATGGTGGTTTCCTTCCACCACCAGTGCTGACCACGGTTACAAAAAAYGAACTGGGTTATGGAGAAATTTCCAAAGGTTGCTTGTGAGGGTTGTATGCAACATTTATGATTACATGCTGAGAGACAGATTTCATTGTGCTGAGAGAAATCATAAAGCACCCACCATGTGTCACAGATTAGAAGACTGAAATAAGATGTTTAACTGCAGCTCTGCCAGAAGTTTGCAGCAAAATTGTGAAGCCTACAAAACAAACCAATGTTGTTTTTCTAAAGTCAGAGCTGGTTAAATTTTTCAAGAGTTTCAAAACAACTTCTAGCTAACTTTGGACATTTCTGGGCTGTGAAYTTGTGCTGACATTTTTGTGTCTACCCAATGTGTGAAGGGGTGTTACCCCTGACCATTTGTTAAAACTGTTGGAGAACTTCACCTAGATGCAAGCGTGTCAACGGAGCTCTTGGTTTAATTCCCTTGACCGATTTAATGCTCAGCTCTGCTGCTGCAGTTGCATCCACAGCAGAGTCCTCTGCCAGCATTACACACCAGCATTCCTTTCCTGGTAAAGCACTCCTAGTATAGACACAGTCTTTGAGTCAACCTAGGAAGATTTCTAGTTTCATGTTTCAAGTGGTTTTGACATGATACCAGCTGAAACTTAGCGGTTTTAACAAAGTGTTGTGGCTTTCTTCTTCTTTCTTTTCCTTCTTTTTTTTTTTTTTTTTTAAGTTCAACCAGTTTTTTTTTTTTTTTTTTTAAGTTCAACCAGTTTATTAATTAGCGGTAAGAGACAGAAGTGAGTTAATTTGAGCCCACAGCACTCAAGGAATTGCAACAAAAAAATTGTTCCCATGAGCTGTGGCAAAGTTCTCCCAGATCTAGAAGCCTCACTTTAACTAGTGTGAAATACTTACAATATATTAAATATGTTGATTGTACCCATTACATGGTACCAGCTGCCCCCCAACTTCCCAGAGAAGGTTTTTTTTGGCGAGGCTTTGTATTTTCTTTATTGGACATGTGAAGTCAGGGTTCTTGTGCATATCATTTTCTGGCTGAGAACTGCTGAACTAAAACACAATTTTTTTTTCTAACCAAGTCTTCTGGTTGGCAGTGTTTGTCGATACAGTTCCCAAGAAAGCAGGGGGGAAATCYAGGCTTCTTTCCTTCTTCCTTGTGCCTCCATAGTTTACCTATTGTGCAACAYTATATCTAGGAAAGAAAGAGGGTGAAATTCTTCCTGACCCCATCTGGTGATCAGCTTATGCCCTGAAGCRCAAGAACTGAGATCCCCTTGTAATTTTCTTCCTAACTAAGTGTAACCTCATATGCTKCTCTCCTTCACATAAATGCCTCCTGTAGAAAATGTTCTGCTGGCTTTGATTAATAGACTACTTCTCTGCCTTGTTATGAGGCAGCAGCAGCATCTACAGATCTGGGAGGTGAAAACTTCAGATGAGCTTTCAGTAAGCCTGACTGGAAACAAAGCAGTGTGGCATTCCCTGCCTTTCTCTGMAAATTTAAGTCAGCAGTTCAAAGGCTGAGATTTCATCAAGGGAGGGAAGATGCAGCGCTGTTGGGGCAGAGGGAAGGGAGCTGAGCCAAAGGGGCAGGCTGGCTTTCCCATCTATCATGGATTATGTGCTTYTATTGTTGGATAAACTCAAGGTCATGGGACACATTAGAATCCCAAATTGGTCTCATTTCCCCCAAAGTGGTCAGGACTCAGTTTGCATTGAATAAGTGSTCTGATACAGGATTTGTGATGTTATTCCCCACCCTTGCCTCCTCCTCRGTTTACAAAAGTCCAACAGCCAGCGCTCCGTTTGCTCTCTGGTGGCCATCCCATTTAATTAGGTGATTATCATGAGCATGTTACATGGATGCAACCTCTGGGAATTGCACTGGCTTCCCACAAGGCTTTTTGGTGCTTTTCGGGACCTTGATTGCAATCTAATTGCTCTGATGTTCCACCAAAGTGATGGGATGCTTTTTGGTGGAGAGTCCCCCTTGTGGGATCCTTMTTGTGGGATRRGTGGATACTCTTTGCTCCACAAACCGCATCAGTGAGAGACAATGGATGAGGCACCCTTTGATCAGGTGTTGAGTGGAAAATTGCTGAACCCCCTGCTTGGTGTGGTGGTAGGGAGTGAGGTGTTTGGGCTGTCCTTCAACACCAGTTTCCTTGTTGTAGTGGAAAATTCAGAATGCCACTGGATTCTTAACATAAGCATTGCCTTGGGTGTGCATTAAAAGGGCAATAGACCCTTCTCTGAAAAACAGGATTTTTTATTAACTTTATTGGAAATAACCAATCATTCCTTTAGAAATACTGTGGTTTTGTTAGCTCTTCACCTACTTATTATTTAGGGAAAATAATAAATTCCTAATAACTTGAACAGTAAATACTGGTTTCCYACACAAAATCCATATTATTGCTAGTAAGAACATAAACGTTTTGCTTCGTTCCACTTGAGGTCTTGCATAGCTATTGCATGATTAAACAGWCTGGTTATTTAAAGCCTGGCTGACCCACACCTGAGTCTGAAGGAAGTCAGCACTTTGGGGTTCACTCTTATATTTCTTTTCTCTGCCTAGGTTGTGTTTATTTTCCTGGAGTATCAGAGTACAGGTTRTACAAATCACAGCACAGTCCTCAACCTACCACAGGACCGGGCTGTGGCAGGACAAGRCACAGAGTTGCCCTTATTCAACATGGCATTTTAACTAGGATTCGGCAAAAGCTACATTGAGGGGTGATTAAAAAACAAATGCTCCAATAAGCAGCTGCCTTTGCTGAGGCAGTGCAGATCCAATTTGAACCCTGCTTGCTGCCCGTAAATCAGGAATCCTGTCCGTTCACATTTGGATACTGCTATATTTGCTTTTTTAATTTTTTTTTCCCCTTTCCCTAACGGGCTCACGCAACTTGCTCACGTATCCGATTACATTCCCGTTCAGACACCGAGATGTTGCATCAGTGTTCCAGTAYGAGACGAGGAAAACTTGTTTTTCTGAGATGCAACTGGTGAGGATTAGGTTCKGTAGGCCAGGAAAAGCCACGGATGTAATGGGAGGAATGTGGTGGGTGTGAGGACCCYGGGCTGCAGGACAGCAAAGTGGGAGCTAAGTGAGGTTTCATGCTCCATCACCACTGTGGCACCGGCTGATCTATGGGCAACCTGTGACTTTCATCACTGAAACAGCAGCCCTCAAAAGCAGGTCTTGTGAAACCTTTTTTTTTTTTTCCTTCCTTTTCCTCTTCCCCCTCTCCATGCTCTTCAGGGGTGTTGTGCTTCCATTTMTGATCATTTCTTAAGCAGATTTAAAGTCTTCAGAGTTGGTTTAACAGGAAGKTAGTGGGGGGATACATCTCCACTGGCAGACAGGGACTGGTTTCAGGGACAATGCAAACTGAATCTGTAGCCTGTTGTATTTTATTCAAATTGGTTGCATCCATTGCCATTGTGGACCTCCATTTCATAAAGCTTCTGTCCCTCCTGTTATTCTTTTAACTTTATTTCCCTGTACTCTTCTTTTGCAATTTAGCTGTCCTATTGGCATGATTTGTTCAGTTTATCTTTTTTTTTTTTTTTTTTTTTTTTTTTTTTTTTTTTTTTTTTTTTCAAAAATGTGATTCTTAGAGGGGTGGGAGAAGAAACGGGTTTAGAAGATCTCCAGGCCAAAATCTGGTCTCAATTACTTTTCTGTACATTGGGGTGGAACTCCACTGGATTTGACTTTGTTGATTAAACTGGGCAATTCAGATGAAGCCCATGGCTTTTAAAGACGCCTAAGAAAGAGTCATAGAAGAGAAGAAGGTCGCATTTTGCTGTTGTTGTTTTGCTGAGRGGGGTTGGTGTTACAACAATAGCTGGGTTACTCATGCAGAAAGTCATCTTGGCTTTGTTAAGATCAGAAGTGAGGATATTTRCTCTGAGTGTTTACCAAAGATAGCTCCAGACTTGTTTTTTACTGCTGGCAGTAGCACTAATCCAGCCAGCAGCAGCCAGCACTGGAGCTGGTGGCTGGGTCCAAATGAGAGTGTRATGCATGTGATGTCTGGGTGTTATAGACAGTACACTGAGGAGCTGCCAGCCTCTGATCGTGCTCTGGTCATGTAACTCCACTTGGAAAAGGGGGAATCATGTTTTTTTCCCATAGAAAATCAGTGTGCTTCACAATCCAATGCCAAATTAGTGGAAAAGCTTGTTTTTCGGGGGTATTTKCAGGCTTTTCCTTCTCTACATTGAAACTTCAGAACATGGAAGGTGTCCCTCCCCATGTCAGGGGGATTTGAAGTAAAATGATCTTAAAGATGATCTTTAGGGTGTCTTCCAACCCAAACTGTTGTATGATCCTATGATGATTTCTGTTGGAAGATGAGAAGCTGTTATACTGGAAAGCCAGTATCACTGATGGGAGAATGGGTCACTAGAGGGTTTTTTTTCATTCTTTCTTTTTGAATTTTAGTTTTATGTAATGCATCCAATCTTGAACTAATTTTAAAGACTCTTACTGTCCATTAAGCATCGATGTTGCACAGTCCATTTGATGCAGTCAGTCAGAGAAAACAAAGGTCAAGAACCCTGCGGATCCCCTGTGATATAAATGCAACAGCAAAACCTGTACACAAAATAATGCGCAATACTCAGTATTTCCTGCTTTGCCCAGGTTCACCTGGAAGTGCAAACAGGATGGAGCTGTTTGTGCATTGGTTCAGACCTCACCCACTGATTTGTTTCAGCCGAGCTGTGCCCAGGCSGTGTCAGCGTACCCACGATGTGCGCTGCTGTGCGGGAATACGCTGAGAGCCGCACTTCCCCTCACACCCACRCAGGCATAACCGAAATGTTTACAAAAGGAGGACTGCTCTTAGTAATCACTCCAAAGTTTTTAAGTGTAAATGCCAGCTCAGAGCGGCCTCTGACTCCTTCACTGTTGTTAAATGCTCTGTTAACTCTTCCCCACGGCTGCTGTATGGGAATGTGGGGGGCTTTCTCCTGGGCAGTTCATTTTATTTTTATATTAARTGTTTTTCCTTGTTTTAGAGGGATTTCTTTTAGGGAAAAATCTGCATTCTCTCTGCCTCAGAGCTTTAAGGTTTCTTATCTGTTCTGGGCTTTTTTGTGATGGGGAAAATGTGCTATGCCTGCAGAGCACGTGGTGCTTTGGGTGATGGGGCAAAGTCCCTGGCTTGAAGGGATTCTGCAGGCATGTGGGAACCCAGAGCCAGAGCCAGTGGGGAAGCTGGTCTGTGGTGTAGGAGGCCAAGGAAAACCTCTCACAAATCACCTCATAGCTCCTTCCCCAGTGGCATGTGTTAAATTKTCATCCCACCCCTCTGAGCCTGAGCAAGCAGCAGGTGGCTCTCCTGAGGGCACTGCTGTGTTTCCCTCAGAATCATCCGTGTGGATCTGCCCTGCAAGTGCTGTTGTGGCAGCTGGCACATCCCTGTGGTGCCCCCTCTGCCTCCTCTGGGAGGTTTGGTGGTTTGTGGGACCAGAAAAGATGGTCCGGTTGGGTTTCTGTAGCCAAAGTCACAGCTCGAGCAGCATTGTAAGGACCATTTGCTGGTGGGACCAGAGGGTGACAGCGGTGCACGTCCACCTTCAGGTACTGTCTGGGGCAGTTTCAGGCTCTGCCTCGTGGCATTCCTCACTGCAGATTGGGCAACATTACTCAGCAGTGACATTTGCCCTGTGGGCTGACTGGTCACCTTTGACTTGGCAAGGTGACAGCGTTTCACCACCCTCTCCTCTCATGTCCGTGCAAACCTTGACCGCCATCAGGCAGCGAGGGCTGGCTTTAGGGCATTTGCTCTGGGATCTGGGGAAACTTGTCTCTTCACTTCCCATTTCCTAACGGGTCAAAGAGATCTCAGTCAGCCAGTCAGCCCCAGGGCAACAATTCCCACCCTGCCTTGACAGTGACCTCAGCCATGCCTYGGTGTGGAGGAATCACAGCCTGAGGCACCTTGACCTTCCCCGCAGTCACTGAGCTCTGATGCATCATCTGATGTTCAGTTTGGTTGAAGATTTTCCTCTTCACTATATCCTACTTCCTGACAAGACTGATGTATTTAAAGCAGATGTTGCAAGATGTGATCTGTTTTGCAGTCAAGTGATGGTCCATCCAGCCCCATATCCTGCTTCTGACAGTGCAGTAGGAAATACTGTTTTGAAGTACCACATGAGCCCTGGAAAGAACATTTTTTTGCCACTCATCCTTCTTGCATCCACACAGACATTCCCAGTTGTTGGATTAAGGAAGTTAAATGTAAAACCAACCTAGMATGGGTGTTAACACTGATGAGGGTGCCAGAGATGCTCAAAAGCTTCTTGTCCCATGAGGATTGCACTACCAGGAGTGCCATGAGCCTCCAGAAAGCAGCTCCTTTCCTCATCTTTCCAATATCTTGGGCCAAAATGATGCAAAAACATCCTCTGCTATGAATTTTTGCGCAGCCTTTACCTGATATGTTATTTCCTCCTAGCATTGGAGCTGACCTAAACCCAAAATTTCAAGGGACTCTGTTTTGCATTCAGAAGCAGAGAGTGAAAAACTCTTGGAGTTTGAAGGATCTTGGATTTAAGATTGTGCTCCTAACAGATCATTAATTTTAAGGTTGTTTTCCCAGCAAGGCTTGGTTTTGTGTTCCCAGTTGAAGATCATTTACCATTGACTGCATGGTGAATTATTGTATGGAATGAGGCACAGAAATATGTCAATATCAGATGTAACAATGAGCAGTCATTCAGATTTGAACCTGTGCCAATCTATACAACSCTGGCCTTGAAATTGTTAAAGCAAAGAAGTTCATTACATTTAATGATCAAGTGTCCTTCGGATTTCTGAGAAGTTTATGTTAACCATTTATATTACTCAGCTCTAATATAAATGGCAAACTCCAGGAAAATCCTCTTAAAATTAAATTGGAAGGTTGKTTTTTTWTATATATATCTATATAGTTATTTTGCTTCAAGGAAGTATCTGCTTTCCAGACATCTCTTCAAACAAATCATGTCTGAAGAGAAATAATAGAAGAAATAGCTGAAACTACAAGGTTTTGCTGTGTGGAAGAGCAGGGAAACGAGTTTAAAAAAAGAGAAAAAAAATTGAATTTCCTGAAAAAGAGYCTTTGCTTATGCCATGTGGCTGTCACATTTCTGTCTGCAAAGCCGAGCTTTAGCACAGCTCGGGTTCTCTAAATGGAACAGATAGAGCAGGTTCTCCAAATTGAATGGACTCGATGTTCTTTCCTGAAAATTCTGGGCAGGACTTGAAGGGATGTGCTGCAGTTTCTATGAGCTGGTTCAGAGATAGTTTTCTGTTCATTGTGCAGTGCCCAAAACAAACTTTGGGGTTGAAAGTGCTTTGTTTTTATTGATGTAAAGAAATAAAAAAACATAATTTATGAGATATTCAGTGGTATCTTTATCACCAGATATTAACTGAGAGCAAATGGTTTGTAAATCCAAACATCAGTGAGTAAAACCAGGTCTCCTCCCACCAGTGCTTCAGCAAAAATTAAACTGTTTATCCTCAAAATCTTTTTATAGTGAGCTGTTGCAGATATATCAAAAGGCAGCATTAGCTTCCGATGGTTATCCCAAACCATTTGGTTTCATATTTTGTAATTGAGGGACTGTAGGTAATTGGGCCAGCATCCAAATGTGACATTTTTTGACAGATGCTGATAAGATAAATGACATTTTTCTCCTTGGCCAGTATTTTCAGCACTGAAAACATAATTGTGTGATGTTTGAACTGGATAACAGCTTGACAGGCGTGCCAAGTGCTGACTGCAGAGTCTACCCACCTCTGAAGGAAATGGCCCTAGGTTGTGCCAGGGGAGATTTAGATTGGATCTTATGAAAATGTTCTCAACTGGAAGGTTGTTTAGGCTTTAGAACAGGCTACCCAGAGAAGTGGTGGAGTCACTATCCCTGGAAGTGTTAAAAAAAACTGGAACTGTGGAATTTAAGGACGTGGTTTAGTGGTGGACCTAGCAGTGCTGGGTTACGGGCTGGACTCAATGACCTTAGAGATCTTTTCCAGCCTTAATGATTCAATGATTCCGTGAGATCCACTTCTTAAGCTCAGACCTGGGGCTCATCCTTGCTCTCTGTTTCTCTGTCTGATTTCTTGAGTCCTGGTAGCTCTTGGGATAACATTTTGAAGAGAGACACCAGAAATTTGCAGCACAGCTTCTAGATCTTCTAAACCTGTGCTCTCTGGTCTGTTCATTTCCCCCAGAAATTGTTCTGAGTAGGGAAAARCACAGATCGAGACTTGAAAGGGTTGAGTCGTTGAGGAGAAAGTTACGTTTCATTACATTCTCCTTCCTCATAGCACTGATGTGTGTATGTTCAGTAACCCCACTTCTTTCAATTAGGCTGTTAATACCCTAAAATTTTCCTTCCTTTTAAAAAAAAAAAATCTCTTTTTTTTTTCTTTGTTTTTTTTCCCCCTAGACCCCAGGCAGGCGCAGTCATCCCCGCCATGGTCCTATGACCAGTCTTACCCATCCTACTTGAGCCAGATGACTTCACCGTCCATTCACTCCACAACTCCCCTGTCCTCCACTCGAGGCACAGGACTTCCAGCCATTACCGATGTGCCCAGACGCCTCTCAGGTAAAGACTCTGTTTTGCCTAAAACAATTATGCAGAGAGGAACAGGACTGGCAGCAGATGCCTCCGTGGCCTCAGACAAACCTTGGCAAGGAGAGCAAAGCTCAGCAGTGGTACCAGGGCTCAAAATCCCTTTTTTTTTTTGACCTGGAGGAGCTGCTGTGTTCCTCTGAGCATGTATCTCTTGAATGACTTCAGGTCCATTTCAGATCAGATTAAATTGTAGACCTGATTCTTTAAACAAATTCTCTCTTTTTCTTTTTCTTTTTTTTTTTTGTTATTTCCCCTACAAAAGGATGTTTACTTGCCTGTAGTTAAGTACTGGCATAGGTTGCCCAGAAAAGCTATAGCTTCCCATCCCTGGAAGTGTCCAAGGCCAGGTTGGATGGGGCTTGGAGCAATATGGTCCAGTGGAAGGTGTCCCTGCACCTGGCAGGGTGGGTTGGAACAAGGKGATCTTCAAGGTCCCTTCCAACCCAAACCATTCTGTGATTCTGTGTTTTAAAGTAACTGTGATACTCTCTTTTTTTTGGTGCTTTACTTTTGTGGTGTGTGTGATGTTAGGCATCCTGACATTCAGATGCCTTTATTTCTTCAGTAGTTAAGGCTGAGCTTCATTCTCCTGCACTCCAATCCAGTAGCTCAAGAAAGCCTGTTTCTTTAGTTAATATGTACTTAAGATGCCTATCAGAAACAAGCTGAGTCACTTTAAGGCAAAGATTGGACAAATTGTGCTTTGGAATGTTTCAGGAGAGAGGAAATACATTTAGGAGCACAGACAAGACAGCACTGAGGAGCTGAGACTTTTTTTAACCAAACWAATGCACATTTCTATATTGCGCAATTCGCCTCTAATGGTCTCAATGATAAAACCATCTGTGTAAAATAATCTGATTGCCCCAAAGTCAGAGAGAGCCTGTCATGGCACACAGTCACCTTGTACCTCTTGCCAAAAATGAGGAACCTTAGGGGAGGGAGGCTCAGTACTAAAACTCCAACCTTGCAAGTGTGGAAATATTAGCAGCGTATGCCAAAAAAGCATGTGTAATGTAAAGAGAGCCTTTATGATTCATTAATGAAAACCAAAGAATCAGTCTTATTACATCTATTTTYTGCATGTTTGCAAGATATTATTATAATCTTGGATGCTGCTGCCATACACCTGTTTGACTCACAGCCAGGTGAATTTCTTGCTGTCGTGTTTTCCCCTTCCACCAAGCTCACAGCACTGGAAATGCTGATCACTCCACTGAGCTGCATCCCTGACAAGCTGAACTGCAGCCAGCAGGCGTGGAGGATTTGATTAGCGTAGACTCCTTGATTTCTTTCATCTCGGAGGGGGGAAGCTTTGTTTCTCAAACAAACAGCTGCAAACCCCTCTGCAGCCCTGGTGCACTCTGCCTTCGCAGAGACGCCAAAGATCTCCACGAGGGCCGAGGGCTGGGGGGTTTTGGAGCAGGTTCCYGCGGGCTCTCCATGCAATGCCCTGATTTGGTTAAAAAAACCCGATGGGTTTGATGCTGAGGAAATGCTTTGTTTGGCCCGAAACAGGTTCCCTTTGAGTCAGAGCCTCCTGACGGTCTGTGCTGCCGGATGGGTTATTTTTGCAATTTGCCCGCGGCAATACCTGCAGGAGAGGCTCGGCTGGGACCTGGCAGCTGCACGCCGCATGCTTGCCCCGCAGCCCTTGCTTGTCTGTGTGTATTCAGACGTGAGCTCCTGGCGTGTGGGCACAGGCAGGGTGACTCCAAGGCTGTGTGCRTGGTGTGGCCGTGCACTGAACCCTCCTGCCGTGCTCTGTGGCCRGTCGCCTTCGCGCTTCTTGTCCTTCATCTTTCCGGGGCTCGGCCGATGCCTCCGCAATGCCCTGACCTTTTCCCAGCATGGGGACCTTGCTTCCAGTCAGGTTCAAGAGAAAAAACAGAGTTTGATCYTTCCACAAGTGCCAGAGATTGTGTRCAGTGTKTGCTGACAGAAATAGAAATTCAGAATAGAAGTTTTCAGATCTAGAAAGCGGCATTCCTAGCTGAAGGAACGATTAGGATGGATATAAGGGGGCACATTGCAGCCCCAGCTGCCAACCTGGCARCTCCTCTCAAGGGTTTCACTGGCAGTGCCACAGGAGGGAAGGCAGCACCCAAACCCTCCTATGCCTAAATAGAGAGAGAAATTCAAGTTTTAAGTTGCCCCATACAGCAGTTTACCCTCACACTCAGAGAAATGCGTGTCTCCACTCAGTTACTTGATGAATCTTTAGGAACAGAACAGAACTTTGAAGAGGGTAGAAAATGACTGCTCAGAAACACCAAAAATCTYTAGAAAACTTCAGACATCTCTAATGTGTGAGGGAGGAATTAGAGTTTTATAAGGCCTTGAATAAAAACGTCGCTTTCTGACACAGTGGCAGAAATCTGATTATCGAGGCTGTTAAAAGTATACAAGGTCATTTTAATGAATGCCATATTTACTGCCTGTTGCTTAACATCATGCAGGAGGAAAAGTGAATAAAACTTCCCCCTTAGGCCTTGGCTGTCACACCTACAGGCACAGAACTTCCTATCTGCCCTAATTTCACATCACCCAGCCTCCATGGCTCTACCTGGATGACTGCTCAAATTGTTTTCATCCAGATGTTGAAAATATTCCACCCAAAAAAACAAGAGCAGCCCCTGGTTTTATTGTTAGTAGCAGCCCTCAAGAGCTACTTTTAATGACTTTCCCTTGAACAAAAACACACTCATCCGATGGCCAAAGTAGTGTTCTACCCCATCCTGGGATGGATGTGTGAGCCAGCAGTGTGCCCAGGTGGCCAAGAAAGCCAATGGCATCTGGTCTGTACCAGCCATGGTGTGGCAGCAGGACCAGGACAGTGATTGTCCCCTTGTGCTGGGCCCTGGTAAAGAGACACACCTCAAATCCTATGTTCGGTTTTGGGATCCTCACAACAGGAAAGACATTGAGGGGCTGCGGCGTATCCAGAGAAGGGAACAGAGAGGGGAAGTGTCTGGAGCACAAGGAACAGCTGAAGGAGCTGGGGGAGCTCAGCCTGGAGAAAAGGAGGCTCTGGGGGACCTTCTGGCTCTGCACAACTCTCTGACAGGAGGGGGCAGCCAGGTGGGGGTCAGGGAACAAGGGATTCAGTGATTCYGGCTGTGCTCACAGGGAACAAGAAACAGAATTGAGGAAATGGCCTCAAGTTGCACCAGAGGAGGTTTGGATTGGATATTAGGAAAAAAATGCTTCACTGGAATGATTGTCAAGCATTGGAACAGKCTGCCCAAGGCAGTGGTAGACTCACCATCCGTGGAAGTGCTCAAAAGGCACATGGATGTGACCCTTAGGGACATGGTTTAATGCTGAACATGGGGCTGGTGGGTTGGACTTGGCGTTTTCCAAACTCAATGATTCGGTGATTCTGGGTGATGAGGCTGCCTGTGTCTCACCCCCGATCAGAGCAAGAACCAGAGGAGGTTTGGGGCTGCAGCACAGGAGGTGATGGGGCACTGCCACAGTCCCATGGGAGAGGGGAAAAGGGCAGCAGGCTGCARCCCCGAGGAGCTCCTGGGGCAGCTGCTGCAATGCAGCTGAACGGGTTGTGGCAGTGTCTTGAAGGATTTCTTTGCACGAYTGACAGGTTTGCATGCGTGCTGCAGGCACATGCTCATGTGAGCCCGTSGCTGCTGAGCTGCAAGTGCTCATTTTCTGCTCTCCAGTGGGCACCAGTGCTCTGTTTGCACTGCTGTACGACTAATCAGTGATGTGTTCCAGGTATTTGGACAGTATTCAACAGCATGAGCTGAAAAGCAAAGCAAAATAAAGATTACCTGGCATCACTCATGTGACTTCTGAACCAATGATCTCCCTGCTGCAGAAGTTTCACATTCGTATCAAGAACAAACAAAAAAAAAAAGCTCACAAGGCCATGAAATTGCCTTTCATTAATGTTCCAACTCAGTCATAAAAAGAGCAGGATTCCCCGTATTTTATTAAAATGTCTGTCTGCTCAGACTGCCCCAGAAGACAGTGAAAGTTGGTGGCCCAGCAGATTAATATTCTTAATTAAATAATACCATAGTGGAAGCCATGGGAATATAAGAAAAGGGTCATTTTAGAGAGAGTTTGCCTGAGGGATGTAGTCTTATTGCGTGATTCATAGTGAATGCACTCGGTCTTTGTGTCCTGTGCATAACCAAAGTGCATGTGGGATGGGAGCATGGGTGACTATTATGTAATTAATGTATATGATTCATATAAATATACACATYACAGCCGTTTTACATAACACCTTGGGGCTGATCCAGCAAGCCCTCCCCACGTGGAAGGTTCAGAGCAGGGAGTGTAGGTCTGGTTGTTCCTGCAGTCACAAGAGGGCTGCTCCCAGGCAGGTGAAGGAGGGGTGTGTATAGATGTCCCCAGGGCAGAAATCCATTCCTGAGACTCTTACTCTCAGCTCCCTTTTGAGTCACTGGGAACAAACTGGCATTTTCAGCATTTGACCAGCGTGCAGGTGATCTGTGCTGGTCCCTGGCAGTGCCTGGGAAGAGCCTGTTTGTCTCTGAAGTGTGCCTAGGTGAGCAGTTCAAGTGCAGGCATGTATGATCTGATAGTCTGCCTTTGCTGAGGTGATTTAAGAGACAATTTAACTGTCCCATAAACATATCCATATCACAGCCTAATTACACTCTAGTCCTGGTTTAACCCTACCTCACCCTGACCTCGACCTTCTCTGCTGTTGCAGGGTTTGATCTTGATTTTAATTTAGTTGAGAATCCCAAGAAGAGGAAGGTGGGGAGGCTTTGTCTTCCCCTACATTTTTCCTGGACCTACTCACCCTTCTTCCTAAACACAAGTCTCTTTTTGCTTCACCTTTGWGAGAGAATTTCAGGGTCAAGATCTTAAGATGTTGGAGGACCTGTCCTACAGGTGTACCACAAACACATTCAGTGCTGACCATGGAAGAGCCTGTCTGTGTCTCACAGATGCCATATGACAAATGAGAAAACTGAAACTGAATCTTAATAGCAGGATAAATCACCAAATCTGTCTTTTCCAGCCCTGGGCTTGCACCCTTCCTAGGTATTTGTCAGATGGGGATGTGCTCAGATGCTCCTGTCCCATTAGCTGGAGTCCCCACAGGGTGCAAGGTGGATTTTACTGTCTTTATCTTCACTGTGCCATTGACTAGGGACATGCTCAGATAGATGAGGGAGATACTGGGATCAGCCTCTAAACAAAAGAAGGCTACAGGCCTGTCCTTCTGGACTAACATGGCCAGAGAGTGGTATCTTCACCAATAAATTACGCCGTGGTGGGGCTGGGCTGTTAAATACCTGCACTGTTAAACTGTCAGCAAGGCTGGTTCTGAGCAGGGCTGGCCGACATGGTCACAGGCAGGTGCCAGCTGTGGTTTGGAAATGAGCAGAGTCCTAAACCTGTTCCTGTGGGCAGCTCAGAATCAGCCGCCCCACCATGGAGTCGGGATTTAACATTACATCTGTGACCAGACCATCCTGACTGCATTCAGAGCCAGAGAATGGGCCCTGAGCCTGTTTGCTAGTTCGAGTATAGCCAAACTTCCCCATTAATTCATCTCGCTCTGCAGATAAATGACCACAATCTTTTGGGCCATCCTGGACCCTCATCACAAATTGAAATTAAAGAAACGCTCCTGTTCTCCCAGCTCACTGATGGCTGRCAAGTATAAATGYAATGCCAGCCATGCCCTAATCAGRRACAATACTGGTTTTTTACACAATTYAATTTTCATTCTTGTAAGTCTAAAAATCATATAATAAAAAACCACTTGTAATGGAAGCAGGTCCAGCTGAACCTCTCGATTTAATATTTGTATATTAATTAGAAAGCGGCTGACTGTGATGGGCTGGTTTTTCTTGGAGTCCTGTACTGGTTGTTGTCATCTTGGGTTTCTCACTCTGTATGTGAATTACCTTGGATTTTACTACTGTGATGTACTYACATGATTTTTATAACAAGGATTTTTCCTTTTGGGGGGAATTTCATCTGTGAAATAACTTTTAGAAATAAAAGTTGTTTATCTCCTCCTAAGGAGCTCAGAAAACTTTGCAGCAGCTGAGCAGAAGCTGTGGCCACGGAAGTAGCTGTACTTGTATCCCTTGATTCCTGCTAACTTGATTAAATGTTGTGGGCAATAAGCACATTTCAGGATGGGATCTTTCATAAGAGAAGGCATTAATGCTGTCTCCAAAATACAATTCTTTTCTTCTTTGTGTGCTCTGGGAAGCAGGAAACAGTTAATGCCGTGGCTGTTGCCAGCATGGCCCTGGTGTGAGCAGCCCTTGCAATGAATGAGCAGTTCACGCTTCAGCAATATTGTCTCAGGCTCCTGGCAAATCCAAGAAGCCAGCTCGGTTTCTGGTGYGCTTGCTATGCTGAGTTGTTTTTCTTGGTGACTATAACAATTTTCACTCTGTCCTCTTCTTCTTTTTTTTTTTTTTCTTTAATTAAATGGAAGCCGAAAGACTCAAGGTTGTCTCTGTCTCCATTTCTCCTTGCTAATGTTCAACGCTTTCCCTGCGAGGTGACACTGAGTCAAGGCAAAGTAAAGAACTTGGGGGAGCTCAGGTCTTCAGAAACAACCCGCTCATTTTGCTGCCTTCCCTAGACTTGTAACTCGCCTTCCTTTTTATTTCATTTTTTTCATTATTTTTCAGTGGTTCTATTTATTTTGTTTACCGCAGGTTTTCCATTTTTAGTCTCCTGCCCACTTGGTGCCACTTGGGAATCTCAGCACCTTGGCACTCGTCTGTGGGCTTTCAGTAGCAGCCTCTCCACTGGCTTGAATCTSTCATTGGAGTAATTGTCCAGAAGATGCGTTGCATGATCCCTACCTCAAATTTTTCTAGCGTGGGTGGCCTCAAATTAGGCACCTATGCCCATATTTAGGTGGTAAAACAAGCGGGCTGATTTTCAGATGTTTGAATGCTACAATGCGTGTCTTTAAGCCCTTTTCATTTACTTAAAACGGCTGTTGGGAGAGGAAATAAACAGGAAAAATGAAGGCAGAGGGAAGGAGTTTTATTCCTGAAATAAGGGATTTGAAAACATAACGAAAAGAAACAAGTGGAATGTTTTGAAATGGAATAAATTTGTTGCTGATACAGGCAGGAAATAGCACACTCAAATATATGTGGATGTATAGATATATTTTTATCTGAGCTTTTTTTGCAATGTGTTTTATATTTAGGACACATATCAAGATTTGCATCTGTTTCCAGAACTTGCTGCTAACAGTTAGTAATGATGCCAAAACATACTTTAGTTCCAGCTTGAGACCAAATGATATTCAGGGCTCTTTTTTATTACTAATTTAGGGTCTGATATTAATTAAGGAAATTTTCCATAAGTGCCAGGCKTTTTCTGAAGAACTCATTAAAATTATATTAACTTAAACCGGAATCACAGTCTGAGCATGTTTTGTAATGATTATTCTTACTGACTCTGCTGGGTTTTGTAAACAGAATGCTAATTGTTAGTGGGGCAACCGGGTCCTCAATTCCAGACTTCCAAAGGGCCAGATCCTCAGCCACTACCTAGATGTGTGTTCCCAATAAASTCAATAAGCTCCTAACAGGAAGGCTGTGGGATCGAGTTTTTTGTTTCATCCTTCTGCAAAGGCGTTTGATGATTTCCCCGTTCCCTTTGTGCAATTGCTGTTAATTCCCTACCTAGGATGGAGCCAGCGATGGCAGCTGAGGCAGGATMTCGTGTGCCGATGTGGAGAGGAAATGGATCTTTTTGTGTGAGGCTCTCTGGCTCATGCAGGGTGGTCAGGTTCAATTATTTACCCTCCTCCCCTAATGGAGGAAGCTGGGGAGGGACTTCTGACAGGAGCATGGAGTGACAGAGCAAGGGGGAAATGGCTTTAAACTGAAAGAGAGTTGATTTAGCTCAGAGAATCATGGCTGTGAGGATGGTGAAATACTGGCACAAWCTGGTGGATGCCCCATCTCTGGAAAGACTCAAGACCAGGTTGAACAGAACTCTGAGCAATGATGTAGCTGAAGATTACACTGCCCATGGCAGGGTTGGGCTGGATGACCTTYAAAAGGCCCTTTCCAACCCAAACCATTCTGTGATTCTGTGATTTTGCCCTTAAGTCTCTGTGGCCTTTCGTCTTTGTTGTGTTGAATTTGGTTTGATTAATTGGCCAATATGAATTTATGAMATGGTTTTGTTAGAGGCAGGAGAACTTGGTCCTTCTTCGACTGCAACGATGTTTGGTGGAAGGTAGTAAAGGAGTATTGTATGCCCTTCAGGAGCTGCATGGTTTAAATTCTGCAAAATTTACATTAAAAAATACAATTCAAGAAGAAAAACTCCTACTGGTAGAAATAACCGGAGCTGCCTTGGTTTTCAGTGACATTTCCTCTCATTTCTGGCCACGCAGAATTTGACCACACTGAATTTGGTCAGCAAAGGAGTGTTAGATCCCAGCAGAGCTTCAAAAACACCTTTTTGAAGTGGTTTAGTAATGGCTGTTGGCCTCATTTTACACATGACCGAATCTCCTCCCCTCTTGATGGATGTTTTAGCAGAAAAGGACCTGGTGTCCTGCCAGCTTGGCTGTCAGATTTCAAAGAGCTTTGATACTGGTGATACTGGGCTGATACTGGTGACCAAAAGGGAAGGCAAGAGCCATGCAAGCAGCTCAGGTTTTCTGTGGTTGTACAAAAGCAAACAACGTAGGCAGTGAAGGAGAGGAAGATGGATGAGATAAAAAGAGGGAGCACCTTCGCGTGGCTCACRAAGGATGTTATTAAGGGAGAAGAAACCATTTCATATGCGTAAAGGGAGTGTATTTGGGGACACTAATCTGGAAATCTCTTAATATTTGCTTTCAGGCTGACTCCAAAGAGAGCAAGGGAAGGGATCAAAAGCAGGAGWTGCCTTCCTGAGCTTGGGACAGTTTTCCCATGGCCGCAGGAGTGGTGTGAGGGTGGCAGAGCAGTCCCTCAGGGGGAACCCAAACCTGTACCCACACAATGCTTTATGGTGCTGCTGTGTCCAAGGAGTTTTTGTGGAGAGTGAGGATTTTTAGAAATGGTGCAGCTTTGTCTGTGAGGCACAGGGAAGAATAATTTGACATAAGCAAATCTCCACAGATGTACATATTCATAGATTATTGTACAGTGAAACCCATGTGAACTTCTGCTCTGAACCCAGGTGTAAGATCTCCCCACATTAGCTCTCATTTGAACTTGAGGGCAACCTTTGAGAAAAAAAAGCAAACCCAAAAACTCAGTTGATCTTCATTTAAAAAATTTCAGGGAAGCAAAACCCACCACAACCTTTGGTTACAGATGCAAATTAATCTYGCTTTGAAATGTGGGTCTTATTACCAGTCTGAATTTGTCTAACTTTAATTTCCACTCATTTGAACTTGCTGCAACTTTGCTATAASTTTATCTGCCAGAACGTAGCACTGATTTTTATTCCTGAGGTTCAGGTGGTTTCCTTTGTTAGTGACAGGTACAAAAAGGTGGGCAGTTCAGGAGGTGGCTGTGGTGGGTCTCGGGTAGGTGGCACAAGCCACACGGAACTGGCTGGTGCGGGGCACAGATCTGGTTTGACTTGCAAGGAGTCTGAAGGGGGACTGTGAAAAAATATTTTGGTCAATTCAGTTTGCTGTGGGTTCACTATAATATATCAAATCGTGGAAGTTYCCTGCCCTAATCAACCAAACTCCTATGGTGTCTGCTGAAAAGGTGTTATTTTTGGTTGAGTTAYTTGAGGAGTTCTACYTTTCCCACACACCTGAAAAAAYGYRCTGGGAAAGCATTTTTTGCTGACTKTGTGGGCTTCTGCAATTCCTTTAGGATTTTTTTCTGCCTTTGTGTTTGCCCARTTGCAAAATCCTAACAAAATTAATTTAATTTCTCAGACACTACCCTAGATGGAGATACAGGAATAGGACATTGGGATGCATGCTCTCTCTCAGTTTTCCTGAATTGTTTAATCTTTYATTTTAAGAAACACAACTGTAGTGCTGGGGGCTTTTCCCCCCCCAGGTTTAGTTTACATTTGCAGTGCCACAAGCACAGCTCAGAGCTGAGGCTGTGGCCCTTTTGGGGAGCAGACACCCCCAGAGCAGCTTCTTTGCTCTCCGMAGTTCTTATKACTCCACAGGCAAATTTGTGATTCRAGAGTTGAAGTTGTTAATCCCTTGGGATTACTSGGACCAGGCAATGCTCCCATTGTGTGAAGTTTAGTTCTGGCAAAAAAGGTGTCATACACTTAATGCAGGGGATTTTGTGGTGGTTAAAAGGTGCCTTTGGGAGTGGAGAGGACTCAATGTGCTGCATACTCAGCCCTAYCTGGGACCTGTTATGTCCAAACTTCCCAGTCATTGTTCCCAAAGGTCTCCCTAACCAGCCATTTGATCTTTTCCCGTGATAGCCATGAGCGTTTGCTGTAATGTGTTATTTTATAATTTGGGAGTGCTGGGATGCAACTAGAAGAAGCCTCTTTAGGCTCTGTGAGAAAGAGGAGCAACTATGCTCAGAGAAGGGGAGCACCAGCAAACAGCCTGAAGGATTTAAACTGAGGATCAATTCTGAAAACAAAATGCAGGGGTAGGGCATCTGGTGGCAATCTTTCCATCTCTAATATCACAAATCTCTGGCAGTGAGCAGTGGAAGGTGGTATGCTCAGGTTGGGAGCAATACCCACAAAGCCTCTTTCATTTAGCTGAGATGAAAAGCCCCTACACAAGCTCCAGTGATGGCACATGTGTGGTTTCCACTTGCTATTTTTAATGTTTAACTGGGCTATCACTGTCTGATCCATAGGCATCACTGCTTTTTWATGCCCTTTCCTGTTAAACAGCTACTGTTTAGAATTGGCAGAATATTATAAAGCCAGCAGTTWAAGATATGTCCACCTTGGTTAAGTTTATATAATTGGGCTGCACAATGGCCTTGCTTGGAAAACCAGTCTGAAGCACAGATACAGGACCAAATCTATGAAGCACATCATTTTTATTGGATAGATGTCTGTAAAAACACAGCTTGTGCTGAAATGATGTTTTGTGTTGTGTTGAAAGCTGAACGTGGGATTGAAAAATTTCCTCAAACTGGAGATCAGTCCCCTTGTCAAGGATCAGTTGAGGTTTTGGCTTGAGCTGGAGCATCCATTTGGCTCCTGCAGGCAGTGCAGTTCAGTGATCAAAGTAATGGTTGTATTTGGGAATAGCTAATGGACTCTGCTGGAATCACCACTGGCTGCTGACAGTGTTTGTATTGTGATGGTGTCCAGAGGTCTCATCCCCTTGTGCTAAGGAATTTACAGTGAAAGAGRAGGAGGAAAAAAAAGATAAATCAGCCTGTCCTCTGAGATTCTGCACTCTTAGGCATAGCAGAGCTGGTTACAAGATGGACGATGGGGTACAAGAGGAATTGTAACACGAAAAGAGCAGCGAGGTGCTGTCAGGGGATGCAGCCTCACCGGATCCACTAGTGAGTGTGGGTCAGAAGGGAGTGCAAAGATGATGTTTGAAGGAGGATATTGGGATAGCTCTGTGGCTCTTCACCTCCTCCCAGACTTCAGGACAAGAAGGAAAGAAAGAAAGAACAAAGCTGCTTGTCACAGCTTGCGATAAGAAGCAAGTGGCATCAGTCAGGTTGGGCCRAGGGACCATCCAGGACCCATCCACTTTCTCAGCTTGGCCAAAAGCGGTCACTCAATTCCCCTGGAGTGCAAAACCAGAATATATATGCATTGTTTCTATCTGGATCATTGTTCTTAAAAGCTGTTGTCACAGCTCTGTGAATCTGCTTACCCTTAGGTCGATCGGAATTACCCCAGGGAAGATGCTGAATCCATTATTTAATTTCCTGTAGGTCTGTAGTRTCATAGTCTTATAGGACTGAGAGGCACCTCGTGAGATCATATGATCTGTGCCCCTCTGTGGAGAAATRATCAAACATCTGCAGATCATTCCTGCTGAGCGGAGCCAACTAGTTATGTGAGTGGTTGCCACTGAAAACAAAAATAAAACTATGTCCCAAAGAAGGAATCCCTGCCAAAAAAATTAATTAAAGTTGAAATAGTTGATTTGAGTGCAGTTAAAAGACTAGAGCTGGACAGGGTTTGTYGGCCTTGAAAGAGGGACAGTATAGAGACCTCTGTGAAAAAGATCATAAACATTTAGATATCCTCAGGGGTGTAAATTGCAAGGCCTTGGATCCGCTCTAGGGGCTGAGCACTGAAAAATAGACCTTCTGCAAAGGTGACTGGCTGGCCAAGTRGGAAGGGAAGCAAGTGCCTCCAAAACACCAGGAGGGCTGCTGACCCGAAATCTCCGCAACATAAGACCAAGATGAAATGCCTCATTGGAAGAGGCATCTCACAGAAGCTGCTCAGAGGAAGTCCCCGGGAACTGTGATGTGGATGCTGGCATGGCCGGAGGAGCCACAGAGGAATCCTGGCAATRGGAAAAAGGCACCTCTCTTCCCCCTTTCTTCCTCTCTCAAATATCTCCCTCTAAAGGGATTTTGTGTTTGTTTTTGTTTTCATTTTGATTCCTGCTAAAAGCCAACTCGTGTTGTTTTCTTTTTTATGGGTGAAGAGGAGCGCAGGGAGGATCTAAGCAGCACTGGAGCCGAATTGGGASCCACTGTATTAGGTTCCAAAATTAGATAGGAAGCTGGGTTTAAGGGTAGTCCAAACCCAACCAGTTCCTCGTTTGGCCTGGCCCATGTAGGTGGGCCAGGCTGGTTTGGAGCTGTTTTTTGGGCAGGCTGTTTGCCCGTGGAGGAAGCYATTCCAGCTGCGGTGGGACTGGAGCCGGCGCCTGGTGCTCAGCCGGGCCAGCTCCTGCTCTCACCAGCCTGCGCTGCAGATGCGCTGGGGGCTTGGATAAAGCATTTCTGCTGCTGCTTTCTCAAGCAGATGAAGACGACAGGAGGTGATAATTCAGGCTGACTTTGTATGTATCTTTTTTTATCTCAGAAATCAGGATCACGTATGAAAGTTTATTTCAAGTCAAGTTCTCTTTGCTCTGTCTAACTCCCACTTTTCTGTCTTCACCGATTGAAGAGCTTATAAAAAAAGTCTATTGAGGTTTACCTTTGTAACTTTACTACATTTTCCAACAAAGGTTTTTGCAGTGTTTTCTAAACTGCACTACCAACTTTTGTCACTTGGCTAATACAAAGTATTGAAATAYCCATTGTATAGTAAGCAAAATTTAYCCAGGAAAATCATATTCTTTTTCCCCAATTCACAAAATAAATCAGTAGCAAAAGCCAGAAAGCACTGCCTCACATTTTCCCTTGTAACAGCTTTAATGGTTAAGTGGGCTTTCTATTTCTAATCACTGTTGATGATATGAACTTAAACTGTAAGATACCAAATCTGAGATAAATCTCTACTGATGGTCTAAAGAGCTGCTAGTGGAATAGCCTAAGGTGCTGTACATCAAACAGCCTCCAGCATGTTTGTGATGTGAGCTTTCACAGACTAAAGTCTGTTTCTTTTTCTCATCACCACCTTCCTGGGAGGATCCCATAAACCCATAAAACCCATATTCAGACTTTACACTATGGAGAAGAAGCATTTATTTAGAGGTGCTCAGAGCTGAGCTGGTTTAAGCTTCAGCTCAGCTGATGAATGGGGATGCTGTGTAGACCAGCTTTTAATGGATTGAAAACTTTGCTTACAGTAGCTCGCCTTAACTTAGTAGGAAGCTCAGGTTAGGTCCGAAAGGAATGAAAAAAATACACAGAGGGATTTACACAGCTTTTATTAAATGAGATTGAAAATCATATRTTGTTAAAGTGAATATAAGAAGTGACATACTGCTTCTAGCCCTGCTTTACAGCTATGTTTAGCTGTCTGTGTCCCACTGAATTTTGTGGCAGCTTGGTCTCTAAAGAGGCACTGAGTACCTAAATCYGTGGACTGAAATCTCTGTGGGTTTTCACACTGCTCAGTATTTTTGACTCYTAGCTATAAGGACAGCAGCTCCAGCAAAAACAGCCCAGTAGYTGTGCCCAAGGTTTTCCTCTGTCTTCCTGAAGCCCGTGGCGATGGTGGCAAGTTCTGCTCTGTGGCTTGAGAGCCACAGCTTCACTCCTGCCTTGCCGAGGGTTGTGACATCCCTGAGCTGCAATTGCTCTGCCCCGTGACATGAGAGCAGAATTCAGCTTGGTGTTCACCCACGGCTCTCCCCACAGGGCTCCCTCTCACCTGAGCCTCCTGAAATTCCCTTGGCCAGTGGGTCTTGAGTCACGCTGACGTGTTTGACCATTTTATCACAGGGTGCAATGTTACCACTGTTTGTGTTATTTGGGGGAAATGTGTTCTCACTGTAAGGGAAAAAGTTCTGGCCGTCGCTGGGTGAGTTATTTTCCACTGYTTTCACTCCAACAACATTATTGCGCCTGCTGCTAAAATCCTTAACCTAAGATGGAAATGCCTCCTTATTATCCCTCTTCTTCCTCCAGTAGCCAGAATTCCCATGGGCTAAGTGCCCCCATCCCCTCGGAGCAGCTGCTCCTGTGCAGCCCCAGCTCTGAGCATCAGCAGCCGCTTCCCACTGCCTCCACGGAACGAGGAGTGGCTGTTCACCCTCTGGGATTAAAAATCAACATCGTGGCCCTGCTTGTGGACAGGGACCAAGGCTGAAAATGTCCTTTGAAGGGAGAAGTTATTTTGGAGGAGAAAAGTATGGTTTTAATTGTTTAGATGAGGAGGTTTCRTGTTTTATGGATGTCTGGGGGCTGGGGAGGTGCTCTTCTTTCTCTGTATACTATATTGTTAAGGACAAAAAAAATGTATTATCTACATTTGCGAATTTAAGTTTTTCTGGCCAGAAGTGTAATGATTTGTAGGGYTTGATTTTTCTCTGGGAAAAAAAAAGAAAACAGAGCGTTTTGAGAACAAGGCCGAGTAACCAAAATATGTTTGTTTTTGTTTAAATCGCTCAGTAGAGGAATCGTCTCTTGTCTATTGTTAAGAGCGAGGTTTAAATCAAAGGCAAGTTCTACATATTCTAAAATATACAGACAACTCTTTGAAAGCAAAGCCAAGCCAAACTTTAAAAGAGACCTTCTCCTTGATGCAGAAGTTTTCATTTAGTTACTGTGCCGGGGCTTGAGTGGAAAGAACCAGCCTGAGAAACAAATGTCAAATCCCCATTTCGGCGGCGGAAGCCAGGAAGAGCATCGTATTAATAGCACACGAGACCTTTCCACAGCCATCCTAGTCCAGGGCTTTTCCAGCAGCACTGAGGAAAAGYCTTTGCAGTTCGTGGGTGTTTTTTTCGTGTTCAGATTTGGCTGTGGAAGGTTGAAGCGAGCGGCAGAGCGAGGGAGTGGAGGGCCTGATCCTCTCATGTTGGGTGGTCCCTCCTACCRCAAATAACCCTATTGGAAACAGAGGGACTATTTGTGGAGTCATTTGTTTGTCAGGAAAAGTAGGGTTTGTAGGATACGGCCCCAATTAGCAGCCAAATTCCTGGTTATTTTCTCGTGATAAAAAGGCGGGTAGCTGTCACAGTGATGCACGTAGCATCTCTCCAGCTCCCACTTGAACTCGTGCCACTTGATCYGTGTTTCTTCCCACTTCCTCGGCTGTGCAAAGATTATTCCAGCACCACAGTAGCTCGGATGAGCCGGGTGCTTCCCTCCTGCCTGTCACTGACGTGGCCTCCAGCCGTTTTCTGTGCTGTTTAGGATTATTCCTGCTGTCTGGCACCCATCGGTGAGAGCACCTGGGATCTGCTCTTGAGCTTCAGCTSCAAGCACAGCAGGCAGGTGATATCCACCCCCTGCCTGGCAGACCAAATGCACCATAAACCCTGCTTTTAGCATGGCCTGGGTACAGCCAACCCAGGGCATATTCCTTCTGGAACCCAGCATTTTCCAGGAGATTTACTTAATGGACAGTTTATCACCGAGCTGCAATTTTTGAAAGGGCAGGAAGGAAAGGAAAGGCAGGAAAATTTGTAAGGGAAGGAAAAAATTGCTCGCACAGGTTACCAGACAGTGGGCACCTGCCCAACCCACAGAGGCTGGCACTGGTGGGGCCATGGCTCTGCCCACCCCATGTGGATGCAAGGAGATCTTTCTGGAACCTGTAGGAATGCTGATAGCAGTGTCCTYACTTGGAGGAGGAGGAGTGCTCTTGTTAATTGTATTTTTTTGTGGCTCCCTGTTTTGGTAGCCGTAAGTCATTAGTCAATTTTAATTTCCATTTTTTCATTTCCCCAACCCCCCCTTTTTAACTGAAATAAGGACTAAAAGGGTAGAATTTCCCTTCCTTTTCTATTTCTCTCAATTTTTTTTTTCATTTTTCTTCCCTTTTTTTTCCTTTTTTTTTTTTGGCTAATCTGAGGCACACTGCCACATCTGAAGCCACTTGGCTTATTATGGATTTCATGGAAACTGATTCCCTGAAAGTGTTTCCATATGTGTGTTCCCAATATATCCCATCCTTTTCTAAATGGGAGTACAAACTCGCACACGAGCTGGAAATGGCTTCAGGATGTGACAGAGCAGTCATATGACTGGAGTGGCACTGTGTGTGGCCCTCTCTGAAAGACACGGTGTCCTGTGTGCTGGCTCCCATCCTACAGTAGATCCAGTTTCAAAGAATATCTTCCTTCCCGGCTTCTTAAAAACTCTTAATCAAGAATCAGCAAGGAATCCTCCGTCCTCGGGAGAGATGTCCATTAGCTGAATGAGATGCGAAAGGAAAATTGGGATGGGGAGGGGAAAAATAGGGGTTTAAAGGGTGAAATAACAGAGCAATGCCAAGGGCTTCCCCCCCTCCCCTGTCCCTGCAAAACATAGTTCCTTTGTGTCTGCTTGAGGATCAGATGGTATTTCTGAGTTAGTAGCATGCAGTGGAAAAGTACAATTCATGACAACATTGGAAACAAATATTTATACTGGATAGTTAAGGCACATTTTTCTGAAAAGAGGAAAAAAAAAAAGAAAAAGAAGGAATAGAGTAGCCTGTGAGCCATGGTGTGTATTATCTTCCCATTCACTGGATTTACTCAGGATTCCTGTCCCGCCATCGCCGCGCCTGCTCCGCAGCCCTGTGGTTTCACCCCCTTGCCRTATACAACTGTCTGAGGTTGCTCTCCAAGAAAAGCCTCAAGCGTTCCTGCTGATGCCTTTCGGCTGGCAAAAAGCAGCCACAGCTAAAATTCAGGCAGGAAAAGTTGGGGGAAAGTGAGGGGAGAGAGCTGGGCTCCTGTGTGCGTGCTTGTGCCATGCGGTGCTGCAGAGCTCCTGGACTTATTTCCAGGAARCTTTATTTACTTTTTGGTTCCAATGTAGCACGTAGATGGCCTGAGACTCTAAACAAGCGGGGGGCTTTTGGTACACTGCCAGTTCCTTTCCACCCGAACCACCCGTGACAGCGCCAGACTCGAGTCACTGAGATGAGAGAGCAAAGGCTGAGAAGTTCAGAGRCTCCCCATCACATGGGGTCAACAGGTATCCACGGGTGGCAGGTCACAACCACCATCCCAGGACCTATTTCTGTAATGTGACCATTTGTCCCCCTCCTGTGGCTCTCSTTAGGAAGGTTTATGAATCCTGAGACAGTGAGGCAACGTCTGTAAATGAGACAGTGATGGCTGAAGCATCCAAAGCTTCATTTCTGCTCCCAACAATCTGTCTAGGAGGGGCTGGTTGTTACATTTTTCTACCTATTGATCTCTAAATTTTAGATGTACTATCAGTGAGCAGCCACCTGTGTTTCAGTGAGTAATGTCACCCAGCAAGACCTGGGTGCCTTAAGGAAAGAAGCTTTCTCCAGCAGGAAAGTCCTACTGAGGCAGCAGGACAGGTAATGACAGATCCCGGGCTGAAGAAATGCAAAGAGACTCCAATTTTGCTGTTAAGCAATATAACATCTCTGCTTGAGAAACGCTCTCCTTTATTTGCTGGAGTGGTACTTTAATGGTTGCTGCTAACTACGTTATTTATGGGGTGTTTCTCCCAGCAAAGGGCTTAGGTGCAGCGTCATAAATTCAGTGAAAACATCTATCTGCAAATTAATCGTGGTATTTTAGGTGCCAAAGACCTGTTACCTAAATACCAGGAGGCACCGGCGTGCCGTTCACCGTGTGAACTGGGGTACTGAGGGACTAGGAGAAGGGATGCACTGGAATTAGGGTCTTGCCTGTTGTGTGTGAGGCTCTGAAAGGGTTAAAGCGTTCCTTCCTCCCTCGGACTTTTGTGAGGCTGCTGTGCTTAATAATGTTGCAGTTTAAATGGTCCCAACTAGGCCTTGAAGTTAACACCTTGTTGAGGTGAAGAAAAGAGGAGGGGGGGGGTGCAGTTCACACCTTTTCTGCAGCTATTGTTTGTCAGGAGACCTTCTCAGGGTGACCTTGGGAAAAAAAATAATGTCTAATGCATTTTAACTTTTTTTTCCCCGAACTAAAGGGAGGAAAAAGAGCATTTAAAAACATATAATCTCCTACGATAAATGGTTCCAAATATCCGGATGACACATGCTCATCCAGAAAGTAAACMAGAGAGGGAGAAGCCCTGTGCATTATTTTATGGTGCTGCGTAGCCCTCCCAGCACGTAGACACTCGCTGGTGGATGTGTGGGAGGAACGTCCCTGAGCTCCAGCACGAAGCTGAGCATCAGTGTAGGTTTKTGGGATCAGRACCTAACAGCTACAGCAAGGAGTAGGTCCAGGAGGAGGTGCTTTGGGATCCCTAGGAACTGCAGATCCCTAGGAATTACAGTGGCACCCCGAGAGGAGGTGGCAGAGCAGCTGTGGCGAGATGAAGGCTTGCCTGGAAGGAAGCAGAAAGATCTGGCTGTGTGTGATTCACTAAACACCAGCAGAGGCAGGGAACAAGAATTTAGCAAAATGAAGAGCAAAGTAACACTGTCCCCCTGACACAGAAGGATGCGGGGGGAAAACCCAAAGAGATGCAGCTAGAAAATAATCACTCCCCCGTTAAAACACACGGCAAAGAATCCTTAAGACTGGCAAAACCAGGAGCTCAGAAATTAKAAAATCTCGGTGCTTACACTGCCTATGCAACTTTAAATCAGCCTCATTCTGCTTATGCATTATATTACAAATTTTAATTACAAGATCACATGGTRCTTTTCCCACGGGATTCCCGTCTCATTCAGTGCACAGGATGGACAGCGCTAACTTAATGAGCAGCTCTTCAATATTTTGTTTGCTTCTTGTTCTTTGCATTTCCTCAGGCCTTGCTTATTGCAGAGCATTAAGTGCTGCTCTGAAGAAGGAATCCTTAATTTCTTGCTTGGCTTTGCTCTAATATTTCTGCCGTAGCATTTGTATACAGTTCACTGCAGTGCAATATTCCCAGGAAAAAAAGGAACCCGCTTTAGAAAGAGAAATGAAACTGACCCTGAGGTCTCGTGTCATTCAGTGCACCCTCTCTGTGTCACCTACAGCACAATTTCTGTTCTGCTCTGTCTGTAGCCTTCTGTTCAGAGCTGTGATCCCGCTGGCTTCAGCTGCAKCTGGGAATATTTAGTGCACGTGCAAATCAGAAGCCAACATCTTTGCTGTGCACAGAAAATGAGGGAAGTGAAAATGGGATTTGGAGACATTTCAACTGAGTCATGTAGGAGCCATGTGGCAGAAACATATAAAATCCAGTTAACTCAGGAAATAATTGGGTCTCTCTCGCCTTATTCACTTCACCCCTTCTGATTTCCTGGAGCAGTGGATCTGGGGGATATATAGACAAGGGTCTTGTCTATTCCTCAATTTGGATACATCTCCAGAGGTGGCTGGCTTGGGTGGGTTAATGAAAAAGGAATAGCATCTTGTGTAGCTGAATATTTTGTCATAATGCATTTGGAGAAGTAACTTGAGTGCTGGTGTTTCCCAAGTTTCTCACTCTTCACAGGGTAATCTTAATAATATCCCTTTGCTTGCCTCTGGTTGTGTTTATAGTTTCTCAGATTTCTAAAAAAAAAAAAAGCAAACTCCAAATAAACCCCACCTTGCCAGATTTTACTTTGCAATATTATACAAACACCCACATGGTCTTCTTTCACTCAGGCTCTGCCRTCCCAAAGGATGGAGCCATCAATGGGCTGATCCTTTTTTAGTCTGGCATGGGGACAGGTGGCAATGTCCCTGTGTTTCAGCAATGTTTGCAGAAAAAATGCTAGGATTTGTGACTCCTGGATTGCATTCCAGTCTCTAGACAAGTGTCTTTGTAGGGGCACAGACTCTTCTGCCCATTTTTAGTCAGAGTGCTTATGATTTGTTCATATTTGGCTGGATTTTCGTGGCAACATCTCTCACACAAAAGCCACTCCTATTSCAGAGTTCAAGTCCTTACTTCAAAGCATGGAACTGGTACAGCTTTTCAAAGGAAGGCTCCTCGGAGTTTAGGATTGGTAAAACAATATATTTTTCCCAGCAGAAGAGTTTCAGCTGAAATTTTAAAAACAAATAAATGCATAAATCAAAATTTAGCCTGAGACAGACGCCCAGCATGGACAATTTCAGCCAGAACATTTAAAGTTTGGCAAAGCTGTAAGAGACTGAAAATCGTCTCATCGTGTGAAGTGTGTGGCAAGTTTCATCCAAGGCGATATTATCAGCTCTAAGTAATCCAGGCTGCACTTATAATTCAGAGACGTAGATGCTGGGGAAAGAAAAAAACAATTTTAATAGGTCAATTAGTACAATGTCCCAGCCTGAATTGAACTGTTGAACAAAACCCCACAAAATCTAGTTTCGGCTTCAGCAAATGTTTTAACACTGAAGTTCCCYGAAACACAAGGGAATCATTTAGCTACTGGTAAATATTTTTAACTGTACGTAGCTGAATTTCCTTGAGATTGGCTGTTCAGTGAATACAGCATCACTCTGGKTTCATCCATCCAAAGATTCTGCGTTCACTTGATGGGCCAGAAATTTCCCTGTGAAATATATGCAATAAGCCAAGGGGACTTTTTTTGTTAGTGACCTTATAACATTAAATAACAAAAAATATTTTAAATTATAAAAATATCCTGTAAGTCTTCAAAGTAGATGTCAGCTTGCTGTACCCACAAGGAGTTAATCTGTCCACAGTACATTATGATCTTTAATAATTGGAAGCGATTGGCCAAAGTGCTGTAAACCTGACAGAAATTTGTTGCCTGATTTTCTGCAAACCACAAGCACAGCTTATTAATTGAGACCTGAGCATTAATTGGTATTAGCTGGCATCTGTGCACTGCAAAAGAGAAATGACCACGGCACACATGCAGCTGTGAATGGTGGAGCTGCAAACCTGCAGCAGGTAAAATTGGGCTTTCGGCGCGAATGCGAAACCATTTGAGCTGCCTGCTGGCAAATGCCCAGGTCTAGGGTTTTTAATGAGGCTTCTGCATCAAAATAAGTGAAACCACATGGAATTTTAATTGTTCTTATTCTAAATACGAAACACACCGGAGCGGTATTCTTGAATCTGGGATGTTAGCATATATATTGGCATATTAACATGACCACTTTTCAGTTCTAAACGTAYAGCTCTCAGAAAACTGGAGTGCCAGGCTATGTTAGGGAGGAATCAGCCTGGAAAATTTTAAAATAGTTTAGCCTGGACTCATTCAGATGTAAAAAGGTTGGTTTGTTTTTTTTTTCCAAAAATGCACCTTTTTCTAATTTTTTTTTTAATTGTTAAGCCCAGTCAGCTGATGAAACTGTACAGGAGAAGATCACTTGCTGTGCTTGTCGCCATGTCTCTGGTGGCACAAAATAAAGTCCTCTCTCTAGACACAAGTGTGGTTTTGCAATATTGTGGCCACCATGCAGGGCGGAGGGTCTGTGCTTCACCCAGCTATCACGAGAGTGGGAATTCACAGATGCAAATTATTTTCTTGCTCTGACGGAGGAAAAATTAGCATAAATCTTTAATCCTCCTGGGGAGAAGAATAAATAAATTATTATAATATTATAATTATTATGTTATTAATTATATACTTGCACTGTCATGTTACTGTATTGCTGATCCACATCACTGTTTGTGCACRGCTCAATATACAAAGATGGGTGCTGTACTCAGTGGAACTCTTTATCTTCCCAGCCCAGCACAGAGCTAAACATGTATAAATTAATAGACATCTGGGGTTTCCAAGTCAGATCCAAAGCCAACCTTAACATAAAGAGGTAGTGMAGAGAAAGGAGAAGGAGGAGGGTGAAAAGGCATCAGCAGGATTGAACAGCAGTGAGGGTGGCAAGAAGCTGAGGTTTAGAGCTCACTTTTTAGTAAGTTTCCCTTGGAAATGAGATTTTAGAACAGGTTCCTCAGAGAACTTTTACTGATCTCCAAAAATATCTTTACACAATGGAGATACAATCAGGCTGGGAGCAAATCGCAGCCCTGTGCAGGGAGTCATGGAGACAGCAAAAGGCACTTGGGCAAAAGGGGAGTTGGGGAAGTGAGTGTGCAGGAGCTGTGCAGACACAGCCATGAGTGASATAAGGCAGGGTTATGGTTGTTTGGCCTTTGGGTAAATAAGATTTTGCTTTACAAGCAACAGTAAAAACAAACAAGTGTGGATTTACTAGGGTACATAAGGAGGTCTGCAGCCCCACATTTGAAATGCCTACGTGTGGTGTGCACATTCCCAGTCATTCCACACAGACATGATCTCTTGGCAGCATCCATGCAGATAATATTTGGATCTAGCTCTGAAAGGAAGATTGCCTTTAAATATGTGAAACTCTGTGGAGAGCTTTGTATTAAGAAAGAAGTATTTGGTTGCAAAGAAACCRAAAATACCGATGTTCTTCTACACCCTTACACTCACACCAATTCCACCTTTGATTAAGAAAGTCTTGTTTAACTTCTGTCAGGGTAAACTAAGAGCAACTCTGTTCATGTTGGGAGAGTTGCAATAACAATAAATAAATAAATTAAAAAAAAAAAAGAATAAGCAGTAGCAGATTGAAACTTAGTATTTTGAGCAGCTGGGGAAATTATGTTCTAACCTTATATCTCCAGATACATATCAGACCTGTTCACAATATAAAGGATAGTGTTCCAAAATTACAGCTTTGAATCTGGGTGGTATTGCCTCTGGCTATTGTTTGCAGTTGGGAACGAAAGAAGTTGCATCAAGCAGTAGAGTGTTTGCTGTAAAGGTACAAGTTATATTGCATTCCAGGGCGCTGTGGTTGGAGGGGCTGGTGATGGAGACAGACCCATTCACCCCTAGGTCACTGATTCAGTCCCAGATAGAGATAATAGTAATCAYATTGTCATCAGAGTTTAGAATGGGCTTTTACTGCTCACTTAAAGCTCTGTGCTTGACTTTTTTTGAGATGGAGGATTGTAATGCCCCAGCTTCAAACTGATTTGGAAGCTTGGCTGGCTGTGGCCCAGGTCCTCCCAAACCGTGCCTGAGCTTCGCCCCACTGCTGTTTTTAGGTATGATTGAAGGCATGGTTCAATGAACTGGGACAACAGGGAGAAYAGTGACCCAAATCCCAAAATGTGCCACACAAGGCGCTGTTGAGTCTGTTGCTAAAGCAGAATGGACCAGGAACGGAAGGGCTGGAGAGAACTTCCTTTTACACAGCAATGTCTGCAGGTCAGATCCGAAGCCTGACTGCAAGGAAAATCATTGCTGCATCTTAAACTGAGGATATGCAGAGTGTTTCAGTGTTCAGCACATGAGTTTGGTATCCAGAAGATGCCATATTTTCCTTTCAGTTAAGTGAGGTGCAGCAGACTGGCAAAGAGGTGATTGAACCCTTGGATCTGGAGGRCTGTAAAGCTGCAGGAGTGTCAGCTGGGAAGTGCAGGGAGGGTCCATTTTAATTCATCATTTTCCCCCTTTATTTATACCCTGCTCTTTCCATCTCTCTGTAAATATGTATATATGTGTCTGCTGCTCACTGGCCATTGCATTTACCTCCTCCTGCTCTGAACTTCTTCATTCCCCTCTCCCCCTGTCCTTTTTGCCATACCCTCTTTGTTTTCCGCTCTCCTGGCTCTCAGTATGGGCTTTCACCATCTTTGTCTTCTGCTCCTGTCCATCCCACAGTCTGCTAAGCACATCACCAAGCTAACGTTTGCTTTCCAGTTGTGCTCCAAAGCTTTGGGCGTTTGATGTGGGATTAGAAATTAGGCAAAATGAGTTTACCCAYCCCTGTTTTGCGTTAGACTCCAATTCACAGCGTTACCATCCAGACCTTCACAGTAGTCATAAACTGTGTGGTCTTTTACTATTTTTTTTTAAACCAGACTGCAGAGACTACATATGAAAACAAATTTTTTTTTCAATGGCAAAAGGAGTGTTGGGTTTGTAATTTTCCATCAACTGTTCTGAAGAGTAAAATCTGCATCTTTGCTGTCAGCTCAAAGGCCTTGCCCACCCTTCGGATGCAGCAAACAGTATTTTTTAGCCAAAGGAAGCAGCTGAGTGGATTCTCACCTAAATAAATTGATTTAAGGCAAGAAGTGGGTCTCAGTCACCCCCAGTGTAACTCCCCTGGTGTCAGTGGTGCAGATAACTCAGTGTTGCCAGCCCTTGGAGCTTTATTACAAGTTGCACAGTGATTTCTGCTTTTCTGGAAATCCCAGCTCCTGACAGCCTGTGCTGAGGTGGGAATCTCAGYTTTCATGTGCAACCAGACCCGAGTTTCTCAAGAGGCTCTAGCAAAAAAMCAGAGACGCATAACCCTCAAAACTCTGAAACCAGAAGGCAAATCAACTCGAAGTCTACCTTTCTTTTTTCGGCTCTTTTTCAATCTCTTGATTTTTGAGATTTTTTTTTTTTCTCCCAACCTGACTCATGACCTTTGAACACTTCAGGTTGGCAATGCTGCTCCCTCCATTGGCATTGGTGGAGTTAGGCCAGGGATGAGTTTGGCCCAGCATTTCTAGAAGACAGATGTATGACTCTGTTTCTTGCAATGTATTGCTTGATATGATCTGCTGTTCTCTTGGGGGCCAAAAGAAGTGGGTTATCTTAGAAAAATAAAATTCTATCATCACGTGATACAAAAAATGGTATTTACAGAATTGTTTTCCCCCGTCTTTTGTTATAATTTTTTAGGTGCTTCAGAGCTGGGCCCATTTTCAGATCCCAGGCAGTTCACAAGCATTTCATCCCTCACTGAGAGCCGCTTCTCCAACCCACGAATGCACTATCCAGCCACCTTTACCTATACACCGCCAGTCACCTCAGGCATGTCACTGGGTATGTCCGCAACCACTCACTACCACACCTACCTACCACCACCCTACCCCGGCTCCTCCCAAAACCAAAGTGGACCTTTCCAGACCAGCAGCACTCCATATCTCTACTATGGCACTTCATCAGGATCATACCAGTTCCCCATGGTGCCGGGAGGGGACCGCTCCCCTTCCAGGATGCTCCCGCCGTGCACCACCACGTCCAACGGCAGCACGCTGCTAAACCCTAACTTGCCCACCCAGAGTGACGGGGTGGAGGCGGATGGCAGCCACAGCAGCTCCCCAACCGTCTTGAATTCTAGTGGCAGGATGGATGAGTCCGTTTGGAGGCCGTACTGAGATTTCTTCCATAGCCGGCCCAACCTCCGCAAGCCAAAAAAAAAAAAAAAAACCAAACCACCAAACGGTCGACTAACTACGAAGTGCCTGGTTTTTGTTTTATTTTTTTTTTTTTAAAAAAAACAGATTTTACCAATATGTGCAACTGTGTAGATGGGATGATAATGGCCATAAAYAACACAAGAGTTACCAACACATCACAACCCATGTTTCAGATTATGTGAATCAAAGCACATATTTTCTATTTTTTTTTTCCCCCTTGGAACCATTTTACCTTGTTTTATATTTAAAATGTACTTTCTACACACACACAAAAAATCACCCCTTTTTTTTTTTTTTTGAATCTTTCTCTTTTTTTTTTGTTCCCCAAAGTTTTGTAATAACTAGTGAGTACTTTTGCCAACGAGGAGAGAACGGACTCCCCGGCTATCAGGAGAAACATGGTGATGCAAGGCAAAGGCTGCATTCCCTTTTAKTTTAATAAAAAACCAAAACTAACCATGAACTCCAGATACAGTTGCAATCATACAACGTATGGGACCCTCTCCACACCTGTAGTGCAATTCTCCTGGTTTGTATTGGTGCACATAAAAAGGAAAGCAAAGAGCAACTTGCTTCCATTTTGCTATGATCCATTCAGACGAAAACAGCTGTCCCAAAAAAAACTCTGTCCGAGCCTTGCTGCRGATAATGGTTGGAACTTCTCTGTGTTAATTGCTTTTTTGGTTTGTTTTTTGGGTACTTAAAGAGAATGAGTTTTTCAGTTAGGCGAGCCAACCCCGGGGTTTCCTTTTTGCTTTTGTATCTGTTCGTTTTGCCTTCGATTAGCCAAAAACCAAAAATAACAACCAAAACCTTGAAAAACAAAAAAACAAAATGTTATTACTTATGCAAAATATGAGAATGGCAATATATGTTACTAGAGCCAAAATGGTATACATAGTATTTGTGTTTGGCTATGTTCTTTTTTTATTTTTTTTTAAATTATAAATGTGTAAAATTTGAGGTTGTTTGCTAACATGAATCATCATATAACTTTAAAAGAATATTTATAATTATTTAATGACATTTGGACCCTTTAAACCTTTCTTAATGTAATGATATATTGACTTCGGTCTCTAAAAGTGTTTTTTGTTTTGTTTTGTTTTTTTTTTTTTACTTATTACATTTCTGCAATAGTATAAACCTCAGACCTTTACCCAACTCTGAAAAGCAGTTCCAGTGAGAACCAGTTTACAATGTGACTTAAAAACAACAAACCCAACCCAAATGCATCCACATCAAATGATTTTGGATGTAGGATCTTTTTATATAACTTATGAAGGAAATATTGTGTTTAAAATATTTTTATTAGCTGTCTGGTTGCCTTCGACACAGTCTTGCCTTTTAATCAGTAGTTGTGGAGACACTGGAAAAATGGTAGGAAGGATGAAATATTTTCCACCCTTCCCCTAATTTCTTCTTCTCCAAGCATTTTTCTCAGAACTTCAAAATTTTAAAAGATTCATATTTAAAATGGTCTTTTTTGACAGCATAATTTGGATTTCGACAGGGGTTTTTTTTTTTTTTTTCCCCAAAGAAAAATCAAAACCTTTTCAAAGCTCGTATTTTGCAAATGATGAATTGTTAAATATCTCAGAAATGGGATTAAGGGAGAAATGTTGAAACATTTTCCCCTCCCCTTGCAATTTCAGCCCACTCGGTGGAATAAAAAGGTTTCAAACTTGAGACAGAAACTGCCTGGTAGCGAGTCACCGCCCGTTAGCATTAAATGCGGGAGCTGTGCGATGCCGCGGTGGTTCTGAAGACGATGTGGCTGTTGCCATGTTAGAGGGACGAGCACAAGGGCAGCAAGACTCACTTCTGCCCATGCTGAAGACATAAACTCACCTTCTAAGCCACCCTGGGGCTCCCAGGTGTGATGCAAGGAGAGCAGGTTGTGCCCAAACCCCAACCTGTCCGTGGCCAAACCACCCCGCGGAGTGCCCCAGTTTTGCCCGGCCCAAGGCTGCCGTGGTGGGCAGGGAGGTACCACGGCATCAGCCGGACGCAGTGGGAGCTGAGCCATCCTGCCCAAGCTCTCCCTGGGCAGGTGCTAAGCCCGGCTTAGTGGGATGCTCAGCACGTGCCAGTGGGCTTGGCCAGAGCTCCCTCCTTCACTCCCTCGGTCGCCGCTGTCCGCAGCCGCCTCCGAGCTGCTCCTTGGGTGATCTTTGGCTACCTCCAAAGTAAGGCACTAAATCAACGCTGGGCACAGCCACACAGAGCCGGACACCGCCTTCGCTGCTCGTTAACAGCGAAGCTGTAAAACGAGCTGCCATTAGCATGGTACATCCCTCCAAGCTGCGTGATGACGTGCTCTYAAAAATAATAAATTAATAAAGTCTTTGCCTTCTAAAGGTTGTATACCAAGTATGCTTAAAGTATAAGTAAGACACTTTGTTTTTCTTCTAATACTTAGTTTTCCTTCAAAGATGGAAGCTGTAATTGATTCTATTTATTGTTGGTTTGTGGTAGCTTGAAGCATACCACTGTCCATTTATTTGTAACTGTAAAGTAACATTTGTTAGTCTCAGCAGCACTTAAAAAGCCAGTGTCTGGTTACACATTTCAGTTTTGTTTTTTGTTTAGTAAGCAAGAGAAAAAGAGATGTACTGCCAGTGCAAGCTGTTTCCTATTTAATAAAAGGTACTATATTTGTACATTATTTGTTATTGCTGAGAAGGGCTTTTTAAGGTTTACTGTATGCATATTAAGTAATTTTTAGGGTGCTTTTGTGTTGAAATGTTGTTAAGAGTGGCTGCAGGCAGCAACCCAGTTTTTTTTTTTTTTTTCCTTAAGACTTTGTTGTAAGATTCAAGCACTTGGTTTTTGTTTCTGGATAAATCCAGCACAGACCAGACTTTTGTTTTGCCCAATACCRACAGGACTCTCTTTGTGTCCCCGTGGTTTTTCAACTGGACCTTTAGGGACAGACGTTGAAAACGTTTTCTCCGTCCAGTCGAGGCGCGTGTGCCCGATCCAGTCAATCTGTGCCCTCGTCTGACCTGGTTCTGCCTGCTTGAGATAGGAAGGAAAGGATTTTCTAAGTACCTGTGGACAGAAGAGCACCAGCCCCTTGACTTTCAGTAAACTCCCATGCTCCTGAACCTTCCTGGTGCCTTTGCAAAATCTGTCCCAGTACATCAGGCTGGTCGTGGAGGGAGTCGTACAGGCTGAGGCAGAGATGCACATCAAGGCTTTCGGAAAATGCTTTCGAGTTCACTTGGAAATGCTCTTGAATCAGATTTTCAGACCCAACCGGTGCTATGTAGTGAATCATATAAATTTATTTGAGCTTTYGTGAGGTGCTTGGCAACGCAGAATGGAGTTTTCTCAAAGGTACGACAGCCCTTCCCTCCGGGCAGTGGCAATCTTTGGCACCGGTCRTAGATTTAAAGATTATAAATGGCCTTTTTTTACCTTCCAGCTCTCTTATCCTACCAAAGACTTACTTTCAGCACAACAGGCACAATGTCCCTTTTGCCAAATGGAGGATTAAATCCTCCCCTCCCTCCTCTAAGGGTAACCAGATTGGGTGCAGTGGGTCAAGACAGAAGAGTAAAGCAAATTATTTACCCAACAGCATCACTCACGTGGCGTTTATCGTTTCCTTTAAAAGCCCAGCTGCTGAGTCTTTCTTAGCATTGAACCTTTGTTGCCAGCAGCCCCCTGAGCAAAGATTTACCAGTTTCCACAGACACCATCTGGAGTGGGGAGAATTTTGCACTTTCACCCTGAGCAAAGCAAGGCTCAGSCCCTCGCTGGGCTGTGGCAGCAGCAAGCCATGAGCAAAAGCAATAATTAAACCTGGATCAGCCATGAGCTCAAAGAAGCCCCATTCTCTGCCCACCCCGAATTTCTTGTTGTTTTTAAATAGAATGCATTTCAGTTTAACATTTTCTGAGAACTTTTTTTAGATGTTTGTTTACTTCCATGTTTACAGATAACTCTTTGCTTTTTTTTTAATGCAGTACTTTTAAGTATATCAGCCAAAACCATACTTTTACAGTAACTTTAGGTAATATGAGCGACATTCCAATCTTTTTTTTTTGTTGTTAAATATGCTTTACCAATCTTGAATTTCCGCTGGAACAAAATATTTGTAGCATTTTGTGTAAATACAAGCTTTAATTTTTTATTTTTTCAAATGCTGTCACCCAAGATTCGCTTTTCATGCACATATTGTACAAACACACTCTGCTTTATGCCACAGACGATGATTGTGGATCAGTTTACTTCAACTTCAAAGGGACTATTTGTATTGTATGTTGCAACTGTAAATTGAATTGTTTGGCATTTTCTCATGATTGTAATATTAATTTGAAGTTTTAATTTCATTTTCAATAAAATGGCTTTTTTTTTGTTAATGCTCTTCTACGCTTCCTTTTCTTCCTTGTCTCCTCTTGGCACCAGGCAGGGTAAAACATGTACAGGGCAGAACATGGGACTGGCCCATCTGTGGCTGACCCATCAATATCTGCAGCACTTGAATTTTCAGCTAAATATAAAAAGCGAGTTTCCAGGCCCTTGGGTGGTGAAAGACACCTTCTAAGCCTGATCTCAACGGTCACTTCTTTACCTGAGTCTGCAAATATCTAAATCTGTGTTTCTTAGAGGAGTGCAAACTGCTCTGTTACTCTTTTTAGAACCTTAACTCCGGAACGTAACGACCGGCATTAACCGGGGCATTCCCAGAGAAAACTGGGGTACATTTCCAAACTGGKAGGGATTGGGACTGGGATTTAGGATGCTTTTCCATGCTATCCCCACCTCTTCCTGGTCAGACCTGAGGAATGCAGTTACAGATAATCTTGTGATTTGCATGGCCTGAGGCGAGAATCGTTCTCAAGTAGCAAAAGATATAYGGATTGGGAGGGGATTGAGGGAGGAGGCAATTTTCCCTCCAATTTAGTGTCAGGAGTAGGAGGAGATGCAGCTRATGAAGGTGAGGTTGGGTTCACCCAAGGCTGTCTGCAGGAGGAGAGGACAGGAGTTGTTTGCAAGCTTGTGCCTGGTTTCATAGTAAGTTCTTATCCTTTTTAGCTGTTCTTGAGTCTGCAAAAGAGAAATACTAGCACAGAGGTGTGAGGTTCTGATTGTTTCAAGAAAGTTTTGGYTCTGAAGTTCAAATGTCACTGATACAGATTTTGGGAGCTCTTGWGGGCTTTACCATGGACCTACACATTTCTTGCATGGTGGTAAAAGCTTGAGGGCTCTTTCTTTCCAGSTCATAATCTGAGTCCTGATTTTAGRGAAGCTTGAYCCAAGGGTGAGGAACCAAGCAAACCAGCCAATGCTCTGTGGCACAGTTACTGTAGAAATTGTTTTGGGGGGGACTCATGCTACAAGCATTAGTGCTGATTGTTTCCGCTGCCCTTTGGCACACAGACTAACCCATCTCAGCTACTCAGAGCCCACAGGGACCCTCATTACTGTGGTGCTTTCATGGTCACCTAACCCAGATTCTCATCAATTGAAATACAACATTTTTCTCCCTTTTGTATGGTGAAGTGCTGGAACAGGAGCAAGCATGTGGCACTTCTGTTCTTGGAAATTTACAGGGCCCAGCCGTGTAAAGCATGGGACCACCTGGTCTGACACTTGGAGCTGGGCTGCTTGAGCAGGAGGTTGAGCTGAACACCTCCCACAATCTTTCCAAATCATCCCATGACCCTGTGAGGCAGGCTGGGAGCTGCCTGCTACAGGTTGTTGTCTGAAATAAAAACTGCTTGTGTGACTGCATAGAGTACACATATTCAGCTGAATGCAATCTGAATAAAGAGGTTGGACAAGATTAAATTCATACATAGSCAGATTATTGAGCAGTTAGAGTGATCTCTCTTTTCACAGAATCATAGAATGGTTTGGGTGGAAAAGACCTTTAAGATCAATTTTTGTTGGTTTCTGCACATTTCTAGGGAATACTTACAACAGACATGGTCAGCACAAGGGCAGATAGAACCAACCCAGCCCTCTCATCCAGTACAGTAATTCCTATTGAACTTCATGCTGGGGATTTTTTTTTTATTTTTTGATTCATTTACTCTGCAGCTTAAGAAGGCAAGTTTTTTTTGCCTTAGCAAAAAAAAAATCAACCACTCTGGAGGCAAAGTGACCACTCCTGGTGAACACAGAGGACAGCCCTGTTCAGAGACATGTGGGGTGGTGGGGGCAGATAAAACTCAAACTACTCTGGGAGACAAGAGTTAAAGATGTTTCCTGCAAGGGGTGGTGCCTGTTGTTTTCCCCATCTTTTGGTGTCAATAAATAGCTTCTTGGGTGTGAGTTGTGAGGGTTGAACATCAACTCTGSATTGCTGGAGTCCAGCCTTGCCAGTCCCATGCAGTCCTACACTGCCTCTTCCTGCTGGYCTTGGTTTAACTTTTTCATTTCCTGTGGCTGTGAGCAACTCTGGAAAGGCTCAGAGCAGCCACAGGCCTAAATCAGCCTTTTCTGTGCCTAAAAAAAGCTCTTTGGGAGAGGTGGGGGTGAGAAGGAGCAGGGACTGACTACGGTTTAGCACAAAGCCCTGTTCTGACACCAAATAAAGCATTCATCAAATTGTTTATTGGAGTAAAGAAGGAAATAACCTCAGTTATATATCCAAGGATTGACATGAACTGCCTGGTTACCTTCTGCATGGTCAGGAGGAAATGAATTGCTATTTTGGGGTGAAATCCCTCCCCTGGGCAACCTCTCACAGATGACCAATGCTCTGCAGCATGTGGGGGGGTCACACCAGATCCTGTGCTGGGTAGGGGTGCAATGAGGATGTCCAGCTCTAGCACTCACAACTTGGAAGAATGCTTACAGAGGACAGCCCAAGAGTGTTACTCACCAGAAACATTTGTTGGATGRGTTATCTAATCCATTATAGAATCCAAATTATAAATAAATCTGTTAGAAACCCACCATCCTTAGACAGGTGATGGGGACAACTGTGACAGATAAAATACTGGGAGCAGGTTGAGAATTTCTACCCAACATCTTGAAAAAGAGTCTCAGCACAAGCTTAAAGCAAAAWATTAAATATTTAGCTTGGGCCTTCTGTGGTTATCTTTTCCCTTTGGATCTGCTGGTGCAGTGTCAGTCTGGGATGTTGGAGATGTTCCCATGAGGACTCTTTGTGATACTTGTATGGCTTTGGAGGGGGGAATCTCAGCATTTACCCCTCTGGGAATAGGAAACTGTTGGTGCCAGTAACAGATAAGACCGTGAGATAGAGAGCAAAGCCCAAACTTCCAAAAGCTTCTGGTGATCTGATGCAGAGCAAACAAATAACTTGGGAAGTACAACATAATTTGAAATTAAAGTTCTCAGGCCTGCCCTGCTACTCCCCTGCACATTTATTGCATATATTAGTGTAGATGCAACCTGCATTTCAAATGTTGACTGTGTTTCCTCAATAACAAGCTGACTTGCRTTTCCCTACTCCAGTTGTGCTAGTTTAAAAAATTTCTATGGGTCTATTTGTAAGCACTTCTAAACATGAGACATGTTTCTAAACATGAGTTTTACTTCTGCAGCTGAGAAATTTCAGCATYATCTGTGATTCTCCAGACAGCTTGGGATTCCTCTTTTCATGCCTCAGTTTCCCTAAATATAGATGAGGGAATTTGTTACTTCCCTACTTTGTCAGGGTGTCCTATGGGCTCAGTGTTTACCAAGAGCTTTGAACTTTGGTTGATGTTGTTGTTGTTGTTGTTTAGCTGTTTTTACTACAAATCCAGTGTTTGGTCTCACACCATTGGACAGTGTCCTTTGAAACAGCACATTTCTAAACCACATGTTTAGAAAAAAAATGACCCAGTTTCCAGACTGCTGATCTGGTCAAACAACAATGTGGAGCTAAGGCCAAGTTGTGCTGCCTCAACAGATTTACTCAGGATTTGCGGTGGGGCAGGAAGAAAAGCAGAGATCTCTGCAATCCGTGGAGGCGGCCCTTGGCCACTCCTGCTCGGGATGAGCAGCTGGATCTTGTGGGATGTCCCAACACTTAGAGAAAAGCAAACAACCCATGTTAACGTTGATACACCACAGCAACTTGCCCGTGATGAATGTTTGCCACGAGGCCAAATTCAGACGGYGATTACGCCGGGAGGGATCAGCTGCAGTCCCTCTATTAATAGCCCGCGGTTTTGGACGCAGCRTTTCCCTGCCCGTCAGTGAGGCTGTAACCAATGCAGGGTCACTGAAGTGCTGGTTGRGTGAAGTGGAGGTGTCTCTGCTGCTCTCCTGGTTCAGGGGAGGCTCAGTGCAGGGCCACAGCCACCAGGTCCTCTCAGCAGGGCTGTGCCAGCAAGTCCTGRTCTCTTCTAAACATGGGGATGGAGCCAGGGCTTCAGCAGAGCATCCCCCAAGCTTCCCTTCATGTCCACCTCAAACCTTCCAAAGAGCACTTGGTGACTGTACCCCCAGCAGCTGGGTKAGGGTTTTGGGCTGTCCCTGCCCCTGAATTGGGGCACACAGGGTGTGATAGGGGTTTAAACCTTGTTGCCCAGGATTGCAGCGCATAGCAACCTCTCCTTCCCCCCTCAGGTGTGTTCAGAGTCACAGAATGGTTTGGGCTGGAAGAGACTGAAAGATCATCATGTTCCACAGCAAAGAATCTGTTGYTARTATCCCATCTAACCCYRCYCTCTGGCAGTGGGAAGMCATTCCCCCTTGTCCTGTCACTCCATGACCTTSTCCAAACTCCCTCTCCAGCTCTCTTGGAGCCTCTTTAAGTTACTGGAAGTTGCTGTGATTATTCCTCCAGGCTGTGACTTTAGGGCACTATTAAATATAAAATCAAAGCCTTAACAAGGCGGCTCCTCAACCCCCACAGCTTGTTTACTTTTTGATTTCCAAAGAAATCCTTGGTAGCTGAAAATTATGCTGCTACATCCAAACCCTCTGAGGCAACTTCTTCCAGGAAAACACATTTTTTATCCCTGCTCCAGGGTGTGTGAGGCTGGTTGGCAAATGTGAGGAAATAGGAAGGACAGATGGGATAAAATACCCAGGGACAATAATTCAGACATATCTCAGGAAACCTGGATGCAAAGGATCTTTGTCCATTTATTACCAGTAGTGATGTTCTCCTAAAAGTGCAGGATGCTCTCATCATTTAATAATAGCCAGGCCAGATGCTAAAGTCTCTTCTTCAAATACTGTATAAGTGTGGAAAACAGCTGATTTCAGTTAAGATGAACAAACCAGGAGAATAAGCCAAAAGAAGGATGAGAAATCTCCAGAGGTCTGTCTTTGCAGTGCCACTTGGCAGCTTCATCCTAAAGTYGGGGCTGAAAATCCAGCCTGTGCTTCTGCCCCTTCACTGATCGGTCACCGCGTGTGGAGCAGCAATTCCTGCACCATGGGGGGATCTGGAGCAGTGCTGGCAGGGATTTCACACTTTGTTTTAAAGAGCTGCAAAATTCACAGCTTTTGGGGACCTGTGGAAAATACCAATTCAACGAGGAATTTGTTTGACTTGCTCCTTGCCATAGAAAATGGTTCCATGCTGAGTTGGGGCCAGTGGCATTTTTGTTCCATCTTTTTTTGTAGTTTCCCCTCTGCCCTGTTTTTGTTCTCAGTGTTTTTTATTTGTCTGGAAGACATTAATTCAAAGCACTAGATAAAGACAGGATTGGGGTTTTATAAGGCATGGTACTGGGCATTAAGGAAGATGCCTCTCCCTCTCCTCACCCTGCCCCTTCAATCCTCTTTTCCTTCTGTTCAGCACAGAAACTGATTTTCCTTCTGGGCAGGCATCTTTGAAGTCATAGTAAAATCACTCATGTTTGTAACGTGCTTATGGGTATTGGATGGAAAATGTCAGAGAAAAGTAGAGTACATGGAGACATGATATTTTGTATTTCTGCAATGGGGCAATGCCCAAGAAAAAGAACTGACTGTGTATTATGCCCACACATTTTTTTCAGTTGCTAAGTGGCAGTCCTGGAAAACAGTTCCTAGAAACCAGAAAAAAAAAAAAAAAAAAAAAAAAACCTATTGTGAAACAATTGGGAGAATTCATTCAATGTTTAGGATTGCTGGCTAATGGCTGCAGATAAAGATGTTTATGAAGAACTTGTGCAACCCTTTTCCTTGCCAGACAGGGAAGGTTTGGTACRTGCTCTTTCAAACTCCCTGTCTCTGCCTGACCAAGAGGATTCCCCCCAGTTGCTACTTTCATAAGTTTCCAACCAGGAACTCATTTTGATTGTTCCATTTAACAGGGTACAGGGACTTTTTTTTTTGGTTTTTTTTCCTGTGCATTGCTTTTGTTTATAAAGGGATTTTTTTTTCTGGRGATGGTCATGTCAAGGCTGGCATCTGCCTTGGAGCAGCTCATGAGGGACAGCTTTTTTCTCCTCCATGGCAGAAAATACCAGCAGATAACAGCTGATGTAGTGCAGCATTGCCTGATTATCATGGATTTACAGAGCCAGGGGTGTGTGGCACAGAGGAACAGACCCAGTGCCCGTCCTGYGTCAGCAGCACCAGTGGTGGAGGATGGAAATCCTTCACTGATGGCTGAGGACACATTCTCCTGCTCAGAGACACCTGCCTGTATCAGGTCTCACCATCTGGAGAAAATCTGAAGTTGAGAGWGGTAATTTAGGTCATCTGTCGTGTGGCAACCAAGAGACAGGAAAACACAAACCGCKGGTACTTGAACAGATTGTGGTGTGCAGGCACCTCCCTGAGGCTGTTCAGGTGGGGCCATTGGGCACTTGTGTCCACYCCAGTGGGGCTGAGGGGTGAAACCCTGGTGAAAATGGATAAATGAATGCAGACCATAAACAAAAGCCATTTCAGAAGCAAATCACCATGCTCAGATCCTGGCTTAATCTGGGAAGTAGTAGGGCTCTGAAGGCATCCCGTCCAGCTCCCCAAGCAGGTGTTGAACATGTAAGGTCAATGTGTGGATCCTACATCTGACTCTGTCAAAAAGTAAAGCTAAAATCTGACACAGTTTGTGCTTTGAGGAAGGGTACACCAGCTGAACTCACTGCCAGATGTAACATCACTATTGGCTCTTTGGTGTTCCAATTAGTGCCCATGGAAAGTATTTTAATTATAAACCCAAAGGAGCTGCATGAAGGGATCCATCCCTCCCCTGGGTGTTTAAGTGAACTCATCACTGGCGCATGCAGGGCTTTTCCCATCCCATTGTGTTCTTTTGGCCCCACAGCGGGGTTGTGGACCAAAATCAGGGAAAATTGCAGCAACCTGGCTAGTGCTCCTTGTTCCTGGAGACGTGTGACAACACCCAACAGAGACAAGGATAACACTGAATTTGCAAAGGTCTCAGGCTAAAGATGAGAATGACCRCAGACCTCAGGCCTTGCAAGTGAAGTGTCAAAGTCATTTCTTCAGTGTATCTTTGCCACAACAACTGCAAATAAGAAAACAAACCTCCGAGACGGAAGACGTGAAGTTCAGAAACGCACCCACACCCACGTGCAATCCGAGAAAGGGGGCAACCAAATTTGCAGCTGTCTCCCAGAATGAGAAAGAGTTGACTTCTGAGAATGTTTTCTCAAACTCACTCTCTTCTCAAGGGTCCAGAATGGATGGGTACTTAATAAAAGTTGTGTAACGCTTTAGATAGGCACTAGTGAAAATATGGGATATGAATGTGAATAYGAATATGATTTTGCCTTTGTATTTCCACTTTATTAAGTCAATATTATTCAATGGGAAATAGTATTAGAAATTGGTAAAAAGAAGTATAGAACAAGGGAGTTGGTCTTGCTACGAATCCTGCAGTTCCTGGTTTATTTAGTTGTTTTTTTATAGCTTAAGATGCAGTTACTGTTTTTCTTCCAAGGGTTTTTGGCTGCTTTACAGCTGTTGTTAAGAAATCAGTATTTCTTTGTAAAATATGTACTCATTTGTTAATATTTGTGATGAGGAAAATTCCAAAGACTTGAGAAGCTGTAATGACATTTTTCCAGAAAATGCCAATATCTTGTCAGTAAACACATTTCTCCTTAGCAGGTCAATACCAATCCAAATTTAAAACAAAAGAAGGTTGCAGTTTGAGAAATTGTTTACTGTTTTTGCTACAGGTGTTGTAGTTGTTCACTCTACTTTGCCCTCCTTGGGTACACAGCAAGTTTAAAAACATTATTAACAGGATATATAAAGGAATGACTTGCTTCAGGTAATAAATGGTAGAGTTGAATCCTGMTGTATTTTCTTTTGTAGCCATAAAAGCCATCTGAATGTTTGARGCAGTGGAAAGCAGAACCTTGAATGCCATGGCTTGTGGCTTCTCAYTTCATAGCCCCCAGTGAGCTAAGAGCTGGGGACAATGCCTCACTCGATCCTAAAGCAGGAATTTAATTCCTAAATTGTCATTAAAAGGTTTCACAGACTCTATAAGAAGTGTTACACAGATTGTTAATTCAGAAACTGAAGCTGGAAGGGATATCCCSCACCAAGCAGATGACCAAGAGAAAACAATTTGGCCAAAGATGTCCTCAAAGGTGATCTCCCTAAGTCAGGCAATAATTCCCTGAGATTTAAATATTAGGGCCAATAGTTTATTGAGGTCTTTTTTTCATATATGTATTTATGCACAATTGTTGTATCATGAAACTCAAATATTTAAAAGYGGAGGATAAGAAAATTCCAGCTTCCTTGCTGGGAGAAGCCCTCCAAAAGGTCACCCTAAGGCTTTGGGGATCTTTGCTTCTGTGCAAGTGAGTGGATCAGCCCCTYGTAGGTGRGTGGGTTTGTGGATCTGTGTGTGASCGAGGGCAAATTTGCCTTYCCAAGGGAAAMAAAGATRAGAGAATGMAATGAAAAGGTGGGTCTGCTTTGCCATGGGAAAAMCCATTCTCTGTGCAGAAAGGATTTCTGTTTGCGAGGAAAACCAAGAATTTTGGCCTCTGGATTTGAAGGTCACCTTCAAATTAAGAAATGGCAATGCTGTCATTTGTTAATTTTCTGTGTTGCTCAGTACGATGGGATGGCCCTGTGTGCAGAGCCCCAGTTAGACCACACTCCTTGGCCCCAAAATTGTGTGTGATTGGACTGGAGGTTTCCATATAGTTTTGAAGACTTCAGAAGATGAGAAAAGGCTTCTCCTTGGTCAGTGCTTTGCTCACTCAAGCTGTAACACATCCCACTGACTGTCTTTAATTCCAGTGCTGGTGCTGGAGATCAATCCATTGGATATAAGTGAGACAAAGCAATATCTTTGCTAGAACATCCAACACAGCTGGAAAAAATGACATGTTCTTGGCCAAGTAATTTTTAAGACTATAAATAAATTTAAAAGGAACCCAACTTGGAGAAACTTTGGAAAAATTGCTCTGAGTTTCCTGTAATCTTATAAATTATCTGAGACAGATAGCAGAGCAAAGAGGGACCTTGCAGTGGGAGAGATGAGGGAAAAGATTAAGTGCAATAAAAGCAGTATTTCTATTGAATCCATAATGTTTTCTGTCTAGTACAGTTAATAATTTCAGTTCTCAAATTCATCTTGCATTGGTCTTTTTTTATAAAGACATAATTGGTGCATTGATCATTATTGACAAGTGATTTGGTTTTGCTTTTTTTTCTTTTCTGGAGTGAAATAAATGGTACATAAGCTGTTGCTCAAGGCAGAAAAACTTCCAGGGGAGTCCCAGGCTTTGAAACACCAATGGGTGTGATGTGTTATTGTACAGATGTTGGGCAGCCAGCTCAGTTATACCTGAATAAAGTTTAGCCACTCTCTGGGTTGGGCTAAACCATGAGAAAGCTGGGAGATGTTGCTTTTTGTATTTAAAACAAAGGAAACAAACCCTGTTTTCTTGACACTTTGACCCTTGTTTTTTTATCAACCATCACCGTGGTGTTGCAAACATGCCGAAGAGCGCGGAGGAAAAGGGCTGAACCACATKAATCTAGTTTCATTATTTGCATTTAATTTTTTCAGACTTGGTCTGGGCTGTCACATYCTGATTGCAGCGTGTCCARGTGGCCAAGAAGGYCAATGGCACCTGGCCTGTAGCAGCAATAGTGTGGCAGCAGGACCAAAATAATTTTCTTCACTGAAAATGTAGTCAAGCATTGCACCAGGCTACTCCTGGAAGCRGTAGGGTCACCATCCCTGGAGAGATTTCAGAGATGTGTAGGTGTGGTGCTGAAGGGCATGGTTCAGTGGTGAGTTAGGTGAGCTGAGTTAATGATTGGACTCAATGTGCTTGGAGACCTTTTCCAGCCTTAATGATTCCATGRTTCTGTGATCCTGTGACTGCTGTGTTTGACTCGAGTGGGAGCAGCTCCTATGAGCAGCCACTGCCACTTGGAATGTTCCATGGATAAAGGAGCTCTGGGGAATGGAGCTCAGGGTAGACAAAGTGAGTGATTTTGAAAGTGTCATAATTTCAGTTTAAGGATTTATCTTAGACTTTTGGGGGCATTTAACTCTAATTTCTATCCYCATTTTGAATGGGACTGTGCTGTGTGTGGACACAAAGGGCCATGTTTGTCTGTAGGTTTTCAGTCACGTGGTYGGCCAGTGAAGCTCAGTAATTTCAGAACTCCCAAATGACTGAACACATTTCGTGATGACGTCYCCCTGGATAGCAGAGATGTTTCTGTCCAAGCATTGGTTTGGATGGCACCTTTATTGTGSAGCAAAGAGAACAACCAAGGCCTTCTCTACTGTAGTACCTTCTGAGTACTCTTAGAAATATTCTTGGGTGCAAAACAAAGTTTGTGAGGAGGTCTCGCAAACACAGAAATATTGTGRCTCGGTGACCGTTGGCAAATGTGACATAAAATGCATTTGCTGAAAACCCAGTGAGAGAGGTTTCAAGCTGAAGTCTTTGGCCTCACCTTCTTGGGCTGCTGTGATGTGGTGTCAGTCACTGACCTGCAGTGACACAGTCAAGTGCTTGAGCCCTCTGAGTCTGCAGAGCAAAGGACGAAATGTTTATCAGATCTGACCTAGATTCGGCCTTGACTTTTAAAGGCAGGCTTGTTGCTCTGTGAATAAACTCAGGATGTTGAACATAAACATCTGAAAAATAGGAGAGGATGACTCTTCTCACTCAAGCCCTAGAAACCAGAAAAGGAGAAAATTGAGATTTTAAGAGAAAAGTCTCAGCAGTGGTGAAGCAAGATAGGAAGATGTTCCATTTAAAACAATTTGGGTTCCCACTTTCCATATCCTTGGGAATGTGGTACTCCTGGACCAGCAACAGCCACATTGTGCATCCATGCACACCCTGCCCTTCTCCTGGGGTTGTGCCTCAGATCTTCTGCAGGCCAGAGCTAAAACTGGAGTCATTCATGAGCCCGAGCCTTTGGTAAGAGGCAGCAGCCACTGCAAAAACCAGAGACTTCAGCCTCTTCCAGGAACCCTGAGTGGGGGATGTTTTCAGAGAAAAGTTTGAGTTCTCTTTTTCCATCCACAAAAAACAACTGTTAGCAATGCATGTTTGGCTGTTTTCTAAAGCATTTTGCTGTAGCCCAGACTTCTGGATAGGAGAATAATACAGAAGGAGAGTAGACCTTCCCTCCTGGCTCTGCTACTGGTTTGCAGGTGGCTTTTCCCTCATCAGGATTGTCTGACAGGGTATTTGCACACTTTGGGTTTGTTTTGGCCTCTCCTTTTCACTTCTGACATCTACGTGGACCCCCACACCTCCTAACACACAAAGTTCATTTGTCTTTTAAAGCTGGATTTGTATAAATCTGCCTTTTCCCTTCCAGCTGAGCAAATGGGAGCATTCACACCTGATGCTGGGTGRCAGAAAGGAGAGTGAGAGTTAATGAAACCTGGAAGAAAATAAAGTGRGAAGAGAGCAGATGTCCCAAAAGTGATGTGCCTTCAGGAGAAGGCAGGAGTGCATTTCCATCTTGGTTTTGCCAGGTGTGAATCTTTCCAGGGCTTGAAAAACTAATGCTTACATGTATTAGTCATTCCCCCAAAACCCAGCCCAAGGTGGGCATGAGATACTTGGGAAGAACAGCTGCAAATGGATCAGTGCTGGAGCCCAAAGAAGCAGGACAGGCATTATCTCACCTAAACCAGATTTCCACATCTGGGATAGTTACCCTGTGTTCACCCCCTTTGGAGTCAACAGAGAGAAAGCAGGGTTTTGATCTGAATCAGCTGAGCTGCCCTCTTTAGGATGASATATTCTAAAAAGATATTTCCCCTTGACTGAAAAACAAGCCCAGAAGCATCTGCCCTGGGATCTGGATCATGAAGAGTTGCAAAAACTTGCAGCCTTGGAACCAGCTTGCCAGTAGATTTCATACACCTCATGGCTGGAAAAGAGTTCTGGGTGTAGAAGCCGGAATTTTTCAGTTCTTGAAATTGATGCTTGTGCACAAAATTAGTAAAAGCACTATATTTTTGAACAGAAAAGAACAAAAAAATTACCAGCTCCATGCACTGGCACAGGAGTTTATAGTCTCTCACTATTAATAGTGAAAGACTTTGATTTKGCCTCAGTGACTGACAAAAGTGAGCAACACCTGACAGAGCTGCTGGGCTCTGAGTTGAGTTTTCCAGTTTTGATCTTAGTGGCAAACAGAAAAAAGCTCCAAGAATCAAATGAAAAAGGAGGAGAAGGCCATTTCCCCTGTGTTTGGGATGGGTGCTAATCTTGTTTCCCCAGTACATAAATCAGATGCAAATTCACTAACGTCACTGTACACATGGTGACTGAGCTGAGGAGACAATCCAACCTTGAAAAAGCTTCAAGGCTCCTTCAGGCAAGGAGCCATAGACTTGGATACTTGCCCAAAGTGTASCTAAACATTTTGCCTTCACAAAAAAAAAAAAAAAAGGAAGCTGGAAACCACCCAATAAGCTTTTCTGAGAAGGTGTCYGGACCTTCCTGCTCCCATGGGGCTAAAATAGCTCCAGGATTTTAACTCTCATTCATGTTGGTGGAATTGGAAGGGATCCGATGGCAGGTGGCAGCAGGGTATGAACTGAGACAAAAACAATCTGAGGATGAGCCTTCTGCATTTCAGCCTCACCATCCTCAGAGTGAGGGAACATAAAAAATAACCAGAGAAAGAYTGAAGTGCTGGCAGTAGGACTGCCACAGCTGGGGCGCAGGTGGCACCCACCAAGGGCTCTGGCCAGGCTGAGTGTTTCCATCAGCAGGGGGAGGAAGGGCATCAACCAACTGTGCAAAGAGTCCCACTGGACATGGGGTAGTGACTCCCTGGAGGGGACTGTGCTGTCTCCAGCTGTGTTGTGCAGTCAGCTCCTTGATGCCAAGCAGCTCTGTACGGGCTGGCTGTGCCTCATGCCCAGGTCCCCACCACCCAAGGCAGTGCAAAAGCTTTTCCTCCATCTGTGCTCAGCAATGAGCTGAGGTGGTGCTGGTGGAGAGGCTGGAAGGGATAATTCTCTGATTTTGGGGAACCCCTCACAGTTGGTTCTGCCTCCAGGCTGGCCTTGTGTTTGCTCCAAACTCCAAACGCCACAGACACTGATTCCTGCAGTCCCCAGCAAAAATGGTCTTATTTTACTCACAGATTTTTTGTTTGTTTGTTTATTGGAGGTTTTCAGTAGCGTTATCCTCATTTCTCCCAGCAGTAGACTCACAGGCTCTGGCTTTCCTCTCCCATTTTTTTCTCCCACCACACATCAAGCATTTGCTCCCTTTGTGGAAGCAGGTTGCTCCCTGAGGAGCAGGTTACTCCAATCCCCTCTCTGTGAGATGCAGGGACTTTACCAGGCATCCCTTCACCAAATAAAGCCACCATCAAAGTGACCCATGCAGAGTCTGGTTCTTATTGTGATCACAGAAATCAGGGGGCARGTCAGAGAATGGCATCCCCAAGATATCCATGGTAGGTTTGATCAGTGTGGCTGAATGAACCAAACAGTGCCTGGGCTCACATTCCGGTCCTGAAGCCACTTGGCATTTTTTTTTTTCACATTAAGTTTATAAAACTAAGCATCCTGAACCCCTAGAAGGGAATAGCCACATCCAAAATGCCTCTTCAGAATGTTCCTTGGCTTTGCTAACATATGATCTGAGCCTGAAATTGGCTTGGGAGTCTGCTACTTGACTGTGCCCATGCTAAAAATTTTGCAGCATGGATATGTTCTTGTGCCCATTCCTGCATGCCAGGGCTGTTTAATTTACTATATATAGTCATAGCATATGTGTGCTGGAACTTATTCTCTCTCCAGCCTGGTTCAGTGTGGAGGTTTCATGTAGCATACACTATAAAAAGTTTCTTTTTCGGATTTTCATCTTGACATGAAAGTGCATTACAACATTTGCCATCAATAAAACACAATTCCTTCCATGTGAAAAGCATTACAGCCTCAGTATGGTTATTGAGTGATGATACCTGGATGACGGAAATACAAGAACAGGAAAGTGTACACAGAGAAACTTCAGAAATGGTGCCAAGGTTTTTTAAAAGAATAATGTCTGATAGCAGTGCAGATGAGTTTGGAGAATTTAGTTCATTTGTTTAAAAAAAAAAAAAAAAAAAAAAAAAAAAAAAAAAAAAGGGAGAAAGAGGCTGAGCTGAAAGAGAAGTAAAAGCAAAGCAGGGAGAAGCTTCACAAATGAGTAACTGATGGCCAGGCAGGGAAGGCTCTGGTGAAGAGCAGATTGTTTGCCTCTTGCTTGTGGCTCAGTCTTGGGCCAAGCCAGCCATGACTAGGCATCAGGATCCTCAGGAGCTCCCTCTGCTCTCAGCTGGGTGCTCATGTCCAGCGCATTATCCAGTGCGGGAATATTGGGGACTGAAGGTGCCATTAATTTTATTGTTGACTTAGAATCCTGGAGACAGACCCTCTAGGTCAGCCTTRAGGACACTGGGGACCCTAAGTGGGAGATTGCCCTCTTTTCTACAGCTTACACCTAAACTGATCAGCCGACCCCAAACTTAGAGGGGAAATTGCTCTGGATCAAGCCCTTCTCCTGAAAATGCTGAGCCAGGATCCTTCTACTGGCTCTAAAATGGGAGTTTATGAAAATGCTCCCATTAGCACCAAAATAAATGTTAGCTGTGTTTTGATTTTAGCAGAAGTTCAAGGGGGGGGGGGGGGGGAAAGCAGCATGTTAATTAACTTGTTAAGTGAAGCCATTAAATACACATCTCCGAGTCTGCCTGAAAGCAAATCCCCAGCGCTGGGTTCCCAAGATGCAAGGCAAGTCACTCGGCCTTGGAATGCGTAAACATTTAGTGGAAGAAATTGCGACTTCAGAGAAAGTCCAAACAGAGCAGGCTGTTTGTTTGAGTGGCCGCTTTCTCGCGGGGGAACAAGCGGGAAGGATGGAAAGGCTGCCGTGTCCTCCGTGGGTCGTGCCTGCGATCCAAACGCRCCAGAACAAAGCCTTTCCTATTTATAGCAGAGAGATCGAAAGCAAAAGCACTCAAGTGATGAAAAGGCACAGTCTGCCATTGTCGAGGCTTCTGAAGAGAACACAAACCATGGTTTATCAAAGAGCGGGAAGAAAAAGGATTTCGCTGGGCGGAAAATAAATTATGATTTTCCATTGAGCCCACCATCCCGCACTGTATTTTTTTTTTTTTTTCTGGATTGGTCACACTTCATCAGGSCAGTGATTACAGACAGTGGGGAGGTAGGAGGAGAAACATGTGTCTACGTGTGTGTGGAGGAAGTGCTCAGCAAAACCCACGCTCTTATTATTTCCATTTAGCAGGAAATGCCAATACCACGTGTCAGAGTCAAACTGTTGTATGACATCACCAAAAGGGTAGAGTTTGATTTAAGGAATAAGATAAGCTCTGCTGTTTGTGCTAACAGCTGCTTCTAATGTTTATTTTAAAAAATATATATATACAATAAATAAATAGGTTATTTCATCTACTTATACCAGGTCTTAYTTGACATCTTGCCACAGCACCAAATGACTTCATCTCTCTGCTGTGTTATATTTATACCATTAGGCTTTAGGAAATCACTTACCCAAACAAATTATAAAGAAAAGAGCAGATGTAGTATGGCACAAAATTATTTTATTTTGTCTTTTGAAAGAGTTTCTGATAGAAATTCTTTCATTTCAGTAAAGTGTTTTTCATAAAAACTCCTCTTGTCAGAGGAACTAAAAAAAAGTAGAACCATTTTGAACCATTTGAACCATTTGTTTTCATCAATTTGAACCATTTTTCATCTATTTGAACCATTGTTTCTGAGAGGAAGACATTTTCATGGGTTTTTTTTTCCAATTCTAGTTCTGCTTCTTCCTTAGAGCTTCCTGGTGCTGTGGCAAAACTCCTGACCAATGCCACCCCATCCCAGAAATCACCTGGAAATTCTTCCAAATCAAACATTTATACCAGAGCATCTAGTGCAGGGCATGTGAAAGGAACKCGATGCATTCACATTCAACAAGCAAACCAATTTAAGAGAAAATTAACAGGAAACAGAATTCCAGCTCTCAACCCCATTTACACTTTCAGCAATGTCATGAAAATAGGAGCACACCAGGTTAAAATTTGTGTTGTCCCTGCTAAAGCCACTTGGGGTCTGTGAGAATGATGTGGACAGGATAGGTGGGAAGGATCTGGCTTGCTCTGGGTCTGAGCTGTGAACTGGCTCAGTGCTGAGGCTCCCAAAATCAGATGGGCAGAGTTAAAGCTGCTCTGCACTGCCTCAGACCACAGTGGTAAAGACTTTTGCTGTTCCCTCCAAGCAGATCTCAATTCTTCTGGTTTCATACCCACCTCACTTCAATCAGGTGGAGCAAACCTGTGCACAGGGACAGGAAGGCTCTCAGATCCTCTGCTGAAAATCACTCTTGTTTTCCTTAGATCAGGGAAGGAGGTGGGGAGAAGAGGAGAAGAGGCAGTCTTTCTGGGAGAGAAGGCAGAGATTGCAAGAAATAATTGATGCCATATGAGCACAAAGTTGCATTTTCTTGCAAATGTCCACAGCACAGAGCAGTGATGGGCAGTGAAAAGATTACAATGAAGATGGTTATCAAAAGAAAAGGAATTTCAATAGTGAAAGCGTGTCTGAAAGAGGACATTTATACTATTAAATTAAACAATTCAATGGACACATTGATTATTGTTATTAGCATGGACTTGCCCTGACAAAATCCTTAGGAGAGGCCTGTGCAAGGTTTTGGCTGGGGCTCTCCCATAGAATGCCTGGTACAGCGTAGGAGCCAGGACAGCCCAGTGGGCAGTTTGGATATGACCACTGGGATCTGGAGGCTAAACTGAATATGGTGGATGTGGCCAAGCCATGCCTGTTGGCCTTCTGTCCAAAGAATGGTCCAATTTCTTTAAATTTTTTTTTAAAATGTTTTCAATTTGTTATGCGGCCAAGTGCATTCATTTGGTTATCTTTCYGAAGCATTTAGCTGCACCCTATCCTCAGCATGTCTGTGTGCTTTCCAGTCTGGGATGTATTTATCTTTCAGCCCATCTGGCAGGGAGGAGAGGGCCATTTACATTATTGAAGGGAGAGCAGTGGAGGTGGATGAAAGTGTCTGCACACCAACGCACGGCAGTGCCAAACCGGCTCCAGGAAAGTTAACGAGGCTGAACATTGCAAAGATGAGGCATTGACCTCAAAATTGTAGAGTTTGCAGGTTTCTTGAATCAGGTCGTAGCTTCCCAGTGTGACAGCAGCGGTGTCACATCCTCACCGTGGCTCTGACCTGTCTGGAGCAGTGGGGATGCACCACCCGAGCTGCAGCCACACCAGCACCCATCTGGGAGTGTGGGCACACAGAAAAGCTGCTGCAGGGCAAACAAGGGTGGGATCCTTCCTCTCCACATCCATACCTGTGTGTCCTTGTCACCCCCAGGTACCGACGGCATGCTGGGGACCATGTCCCCATGCCCTCTGCTGCCAGGAACCTGTTYCCAGGGTGTTGGGAAGCCTAGGAATGCACTGAGAGAGGACTGAGTTGGAGCTCATCCCACAGCCCACCCTGTGGGGAGTTGTTAACACAAAAAGACATTTACCCCAGATCACCCTGGGAGGCTGCAGCAGAGTTGCGGGTGGGGTTGGTCTCCAGCCCCAACCAAGCTGCTGCCCTTTAGTGCTCATCACCTATTAATGAGCACATTTTTTAAGTGCCAGCGGTGTGTTCATAGCTATTAAAAACATAAAGGAGCCATAAGCTTTCCCCTGCCCTCTGTTCCACCCGTGTCAGAGAGCCACTGAAATGAAGAGGTGTTTATTTGCCTGGAAGTGTGGAGTCTTATGTCAGCTCCCAGTATAGGAAGTAATTTTGCTGGGGGTCTGATCCTGCCACAAGGGAAGGGGCTGTTGCTTTTGTTTCAGTTTTATTCAGAGCGTGGTGCCTGCACTCTTGACATACCTGGAAAATTATCCTGATTCGCAGCCAGCGCCGGTTCCTGGCCACCCCTGCTACGCGCCAGGCTAAATTGGGAAACTAAACTTTTTTTTTTTCCCGGTGTACAGCCGGCCTCCCCACCTTGCCACTCATGAATGCCTTGCTGAGTTAGCCGTGATTTGGAAAATTAATTGACTCGGAGCCTACTGCTGAAGCAGAACACCCAAGACGCAGCGGTAGCAAGGTCAGAGGAGGTGGGAAATTTTGCGAGACAGGTAGCGAGCAATAAGCAGAGCAGAATATGGGCACTGGCGGGGAAGTGTAAAAGGAAACCATTCAGATTAGACACAGCCATGGCAGACAAGGCAATGGGACCTTGGGAGGTTTTGGTATTTATTGGGGGAGCTGCAATGCCTGTGGCAGGGAATGCCCCTGGCTCGCTGTGGGAGGTGGGGGGTCTCCAGAGACCCCTTGCCTCAAGCCAGAACATGAAAAAATCACCCTAAGGACCATCTCTGGTGACTGCAGAGAGCAGCATCTTTGCTGTGCAAAGAAATCTTAAATAATGCAGTTTGTCTCAGGCATGCCATCTGCTTGGGAGTCAGTCCCTTGAGAAAAAATGGAACAAGGGCTGGGAACAGTTCCATCATGTCTTTTCTCCTATGGCTTCAATAATTTTGTCCTCATTTTAGGAATCTTTGCAGAAAAGAAGAGCTCTCAGAGTATGCCTGTAGTCAGAGTATGCCAAAACTTCACCGTACCCTGATATATCAAGGTTCAGCTCTTCAAAAGTGTCAGGGGACTGACATCCCACAGCAATTCCTTAGTCACTGAAATGCCTCTGAGGAGCTGCTCCTCAGGCCTGTCTCTGTGTAACCCTGGTGGTGCAGAGGGATGGTTCAGGCATGCAATCCAGAGCTGGCAGCGTAACCCTTCCCATTCACGGCTGGCTGGCAGACGGGAATGATCCCCGAGCGCGATTCCATCCGCCCTGGCTTGTACGGTGAGGAGACACAGCCTCAACCCCCGGCGAATTAATTGACTAAATTAATTCACATTAATTCAGGTTAACGCGCTAAATCCCATTAATTGCCCTCCRAGGTGGCCCAGGGGCACATGCACAGACAGTTACGGAGGCTCAGCTGACAGAGAGGCGATTTGTTAAGCCACCATCGCTCCCCTACACGTTTGAACCTTTCCCGCCTGCACCACGGGCGGGATGCTGATGTTTCCCAGAGGAAAGGCATTTCTGGGGGTTGAGCAGCTGGTATTTGTGAATGCCAGTGCTGATCTCTGTTAGCCCATGCTGCGGGTACCAAGGGGAACAGAGAAGCACCATATGCAAAAGCTGGTGTCCTACCCTCRGTTTATTTGGGACCAGGAGCCGGAGTTGTTATCTAAGGAACTGCAAAATAGGATGGTGTAGGCTGGGGAAAGAATAGGTACCCAGTAGGAAAAAGAACCCCAAATAAGTCTGAGTTAGTGACAGTTTTGTGTGACTTTGTCACCAACCCAGAGTCAACCGGCTTGTCCTTAAAACACCTGCTCATAGGGAAAGACACAACTCTCCCTCCGGGGCAGGAATACCAAACCARCTTGCTTTGGATAATCCGGGAATATGCAGCAAAGATAGGAGCAGCCCTCTGCTCTCCCCAGGTCAGAAGATGGTCTGGGATGGGAGCAGTGAGGATAAGCAGCATTTCCACTCATCATCACTCTGCACCAAGTCTTCTCCTCATTCCTCGGATGTGAGGGAAACTGAGGCACGCGAACTTCTGCCGATGTTTACCTTGCCCTACCTGGAGCTTTGTGGCATGTTTTAAAGCTGAGCTGTGTAAATGAGTTTGGTGGTTATTATCATGCAAAAAGAGGATGGTTTGTGACAGTGCTGGCAGTCCAGCCCCACTGCTCAACTCCCCACCTCGTTCCTATTCATCGCTGCTTTAGGGTAATGAAGAGCAGACTGAGGGAATTGGGGCTGTTTGCTTCGAGAGGCTGTTATAAAAACCCTGCTGCAATCTAATTCCAGCCTGGGCAGTGAAGGGCAAGCTTCCTGAGTATCTGTGCCTTGTAAACATCTCTGAATCCACAGTGTTATACTGGTTCCTATTTTATTTCTAATTTTTTAAGTGATTCACATCAAGGCAATAAGCATTAGACACGTTTTTTCCTAGCTGCTGTGCCTGTCATAACTGCAGCAGATCTTGTCCTGGGGAATCTGAAGGGGCAGGCTGGGACAAATACCCGCTCAAATGCTCAGGAGCATCATCCCCTTCCCTTTCCCAATTGATTTCCTCATAAACAGCCCATGCCAAAGACTTTATGAAATTCAAGTCCGGCTTCACATTTCATTGAAAAACCTTTAAGAAAAGCCATTTTTCATACTAAAGATTTTTTCAAATCTCCTCTAACCAGTTACACTCTGCATTGTATCTTTTGAATCTGGCCATTGTCCAACGACAATCCTTAAAATCCCTTTACAGTTTTAAATGAAAATACAAGCCCTCATTTACCACTGGATCCAGCCTGAAAATAAAAGCTTAATGCCTTGACAGGCCTGGATATTTTTTTGGGTCCTAAGTCTGATTTATGGTGGTAGCCAGCAAACCAGGCTGGTGAAATATTTGCTGCTGCTCGCAGGGATCTGGAAAAATGAAGTGTGAAGTTCTGAAGAGAGCAGGCAACAGTTCTCCAGTCACTAAACACTTCCAACGAGTTGGCAGCGGAACAGAGCTGTGGTCTGAAAGATGAACCTCAAAGGAATAGGGGAGGGGAGCAATACTGTGCGCAGTGTCAAAATACTGCTGCAGCCTAAAGCTTTCCATACATTCCTGACATTGAGAGGGAAAGAGAAACATTTTCTTCATTATTTATTT
>NW_026623481.1:677701-711294 GCF_030028575.1 Malurus melanocephalus
TAAGAAGCTGCTTAAACCCACCATAAAAATGTGCTGGTTAAAAAAAATATATGTGATCTGTTAGAGGAAAGCACTGCTGGTGCTTTRCTCATTGCAGAGCGATCTCTCAATKAGCAAAGCTGTGGTGAAGCATCTCTTGCCTTTCGAAGTGCCAAAGCCCTGCGATCTGTGGGCGTGGGAGCTGTGATTTTCATTCCCATGAAAAGGGAATTTCCTAGAGGTAAAAGTGAGGTGGGGATTTTTCAGAGCGTTCTTGGAATGAATCACCCCTGCATACGTTTGCCAGGTAAAACATGTGGCTGCTTCGCTTTATTTTCTTCAAAGGAAGTTAATATTCATCCCTATCGTGTAGATCATACGGAGACAGAGATAGGCTGATTAATGAGCCGTATTTCAGTGCTCGGGTTTTCAGCGATCTGCCTTAGCTCCTACGAATTACCTCGGTTTCCCAGTGTTCACAGTGAACAAAAGGACCAGCACTGAGAGGGTTTATCGGGATAAACCATCCCTGAAAAGCTTGCTTTGCCCACTTGCATCTCAGAGGTGTTGCCCCTCTCCTTATTCATCTCAATCCTGTCCCAACAGCTGGGCACACTGTGAAATTAAAGATTTCCYCCCTTTCCCCTTGCTCAGCAGAGCCAGCAGAGGTTTTATTGCCCCCAGGCCCAGGAGAACTAAGTTTGACTTCACCCATCATTGTGCTAACACATGTCCAAGGAGCCCTCTTGACTTTGATATTTACATGAAAATGGCAGCAGCAAAAGTAGGGAAAATCTATTCTTCTTCACGTTCATGGAAATGAGGATGGGATAATTTATTTGATTTTTTTTTTCCTTTAAAAAGGAAAAAAGGCACTCTAACTGATTTGCTTTAAAGCTGTCTGAGATCAGAAGCTGAAATGATAAAACGTGCTGCTTGTTTCCAAACACAAGCTTTTGGTTTGGGGAGGAACARCTGCACGTTTTTGTCACCTTCATAGCTGGGGAATGTTGTGCCTCTGCAACAGCACGGTCTGGGCTGGGGAGCACCCGGGCACCCGCAGCCTCAGCATACAATGCCTTTTATTATTATTTATTTTTATTTCTTGATGTTGCAAAACGGCTCCGTTTATCAGTGGAAGCATTTACGGGAGSCAGGCTCCCGGTGCCGCAGCCGCACAAACCCACGCAGTCTGTCACACTCACTGTCGCACTCGGTGCCACCCACGCTCCGGAGCACAGCCCGACCCCRGCCGGGCTCACACACACCGAAACCGCCGCTCGCCCACGCGGGCGGAGCCAAAAMCGGGTCCCTTCGGTCTCACACGTCCTCCCTCCGCCGCTGCGACCTGCAAACATCCCKGCATCAAAGGGGAGACAAGCACGACCTGAGCTGCGCAGGGTTTTGCAGGGCTGCTCTCATCCAGGAGCCTTTACACCTCTGTCTGGGGATTGATTGTTTTTATTTCACAAAAACTCAGCAAAATGATGAATAAATCTAGCTTCGTCTTTTCTGGTTTTGCAGGATTGTCAAGGTGCTGGTGGCCACCCTTGGCTCTTTTAGCACCTGGATAAAGAGGCTGATTTTAAAGCCAGCCTTAGATACATCAGTCATGGCAATAAAAAAACCCCATTTGTCTGGGTGGAGATTCCAATGAATGTTGTGCCAGGGGATGTTTTTTGCAGCTCCTGCAGGGCATGAGTGCAGGTGAGGGATGTGGCACAGCAATGCTGTCCTGTTTGGTGGCCACACTGCCCTTTCCTCAGGACATTCTAATCCCTTTCCAACCACTGCACTCTGAAAGCACTGCTGGTGCCTGAGCTGTGGTGGGAGCTGCTCTGGTATCTCTGAAGGAGCGCCCCGAGATGTGGCATGGAGTCTTTGAATCCCTCTGGATGCATCCCTACTGCCACTCCCCTGAGAGGCACAGCAGGGCCCCAGGAGCACCCCAAGGCTGCAGGGARCCCCCATCCCACAGCATTCCCTGCCTGAAGGGTTCCTCAGGAGACCTGCAATGCTTACGGATAGCCAGCCCCAATGTTCACGTGTACAATGGGTTTCTCTTTCTGTTTTACTGTTCTCTCCTCCCCACCCTTCCCAGGGCTTTGGGGCCCCTTTCACCCCCCATTTTCAGCCTCTGGCCTGTGGTGTGGTGGTTGCTGGCTCTGGGAGRGCTCCAGCAGATGGTTCAGCTTCTGGTTACAGTGAGCTTCCCACAGCAGCAGGAGCAGGAACCCACTTCCCTCAGGCTGCCCTCAGAACCCAGAGTTAGTGGAGGTGGGGAGCTAACCYGAGTGGCATCAAAGGGAGACAGGTGCTTTCTGTACTCCACAACCTCAGCAGGCACCTCAGCACCTCCAGAAGTGGAATTCTGGTTTTCAGCAAAGTAGCAATTACAGCTGAAAGGGTGCTGCAAACACCCAGGAGGCTGTGCAGTGCCTCACTGTTTGGGCAATGGGGCACATCCATCCCTGAACCGGAGAGGGTTCTGCTCTGAGCCATCCACTTCCCACACCATCACATTCCTGCAAAGCATTTCTGCAGTGCTTCTTGGGCTGCAAATGCATGGCAGGGACAACCCTCTGRAGTTCATGCCCCAAATGGCAAAAAATACACCTGAAATTCATCAGGTGTGCTTTAATTGGCCTTACCACTGGCACTTTCCAGGGTCCCTCATAAGGTTTGCAAATCAAGTCCAATTTCTTTTTCCTGTTCCAGAGGGGTGCCCATCATGGGGGCAAGAAGTGGCCAAAGCTGATGTCCACTGAGGAAAGGAAGCTTCTCCACTGAATTAAATCTAGATGGAAATTCAGATATGAAAACTATTGACTTCCTGGTTTGGCCTTGTAGTGCTGAGTYGTATTTTTATCTGGACTGGTTTGGGGCTTTACTTCAGTCACTCTAAATRTTGGGATGACACTCTTGGACCGCTGTGCCAGAGGTAACCTGGATTTAGAGTGGGCTACAGAGGTTTTATGCTGATAACACCTGGTGATATGATATTATATGGTATATGAGACATGGTATGAGYTGGCAGTGCATGTTGCATAGCCCAGAAAGCCAATTGTATCCCAAGCTGCATCCAAAGCAGGYGGGCAGCAGGTTGAGGGAGGGATTCTGTTCCTTTGCTCCACTCTGGTGACACTCTCTCACCAGCAATGCTGCTTCCAGCCCAGAAGTCCCTGCACAGAAAGGGCATTGCCTATTGGAGCTGGCCAAGAGCAGGGTCAAGAAAATGGTCAGAGGAATGGAACACATCTCCTGTGAGAACAGTCTGAGAGAATTGAGGTTSTTCAGCCTGGAAAAGAGAAGGCTCTRAGAAGACCTTATTGCAGCCTTYCATTAYTTGATGGGCTTATARKAAAGATGGGAATAGGTTTTTTTAGCAGAGCCTGTAGAAATAGAACAAGGGATAATGGTTCTAAACTGAAAGAGAGTTGATTCAGACTAGATATAAGGAACAAATTATTTTACAGTTATGGTGTTGGGTGCTACCCAGAGAAGTTGTGGATGTCCCATCCCTGGAAGTSCTCCAGGCCRGGTGGGATGGGTCTCTGAGCCACCTGATCTRGTRGAAGATGTYCCTGCCCATGACAGGGATGTTGGCCTRGATGACCTTTTAAAAGRTTTCTTCSAACCCAAATCATTCAGTGATTCCATTCTATGTTAGCTCATGCTGTGCCAGGATGAGTGCAATCCTCCTGCTCTTTACTAGAATTGCTCTATTTTAGTTTAGTGATCAATGGTAAAAGTATCAGCAGGGTTAGAAGAACTGCTTTGCTGTGCACCTACTCAACACACACTGTCACCACGTGCATGAAAACCTCTGTAAACCACGAAATTTTGTATGTGGAGAAACATCAATTCACTTTTCTCTTATGGAGCCTTTGAGGCTGTCAGGCCTCTGAACTACCTGGCTCTGAGTGGGTGGGAAATTAAATGCTGACCTTGAGTTTGGGTTTTTTTTTTGGAGAAGTTTGAAGGGAACTGTTTTGTTTTGAGAAATCTGGAAAAGGTCTTTTTCCTGTGAACAATTTCCAGTGGAAGTGCTCCTGGCCTCCCTTCATTAGGGCATCCATTCTGAGCCTCACCCCAAAGAAAGCCCCTTTTGTTGAGGGGAACAATGTGGCCGCACAGGGAAGCAGGATCAGCTCCCAGGCGCAGGGTAGGGTTTCTCTCACCTCACCTGAGCTGTCTAAAGCCAAGGTGTCTGCTCTAAAACCATCACTCGGCCTTCCACTAACGACCCCGGGGAGATGGAGGCACCTTCTCGCTCCGTCTTCGGGCAAAACAAATCGCTCTCCGGAGGTGCTCGGCTCTCCCGTGGCTGGGGGGGAACCTGCAGACAGGGGTCTGTGCAGGCTGCTGGCGTGGGGATGGCTAATTAGGTGAGATGAATCCCACCCTGAGGAAATGGAGGTAGCTAATGAGTTGCTGGAGTATGTATTTGCGGAGAGCTTGCCCGCACAGAGCGTGACCGCAGCGGGGTCTCTTTGGGTCGCTCTGAAAGATGAGGACTGAAATGCTGAGTGCTGCAATCAAGTATTATTATTATTATTATTACTATTTATTATTATTATTATTATTATTGCCATACCATGCAGCTTTGCTGTTGATCATCCACTGAGTCAGATCATTGCATCTCATTTTATGCCTAAATGGTGAAATATAGGGGAATGTTAAGGGATGTGAGAAATCAACTTTTCCTCTAACTCAGTTTTTCACCTCCTGCTYTAACTCAGTTCTTTTGGCATCACCATGATGAAAATTAAGCCGTAGACCTGTTTTCTTATTAATTTCTTCAGACAACAAGAATTCTGTATTTAATCCCAAAAAAATAGTTAATTTTTCTAATGGCATCAATAGGCAAAAACTTCATTATAAGTACCAAATTACTCGATCAAAGCTTTTACTTTTTAATTTTCCTCTAAAATCGCATAATCCTGCTACTTCTTGTTGAAACAGGATTAAACACTTTAGCAGAGATGTGTCTTCACTGTCTTTTATTCTTCCTGTCCCAAGCTTGTGTTAATCTGTTCTAATCACACGGGCTGGCCTCGGACAGACGTCTCTGTTCTCACCACAKCGGAAGCTCTGCCTTTAACAAGCAGCTTGTTGAGCATTTGTTAGTTCTTCTAGAAGGTGATTATTGCCAAATGCACGTTCTCAGTGGCTCATTAAATGCACTCACGTGACAAATCCATGCAGCATTTTGTGTGGACGARCCCAAGGCTGTCACCATTTAGAACAAAATGCTAAATATTTACTGGCAAGGCAAGCTAAAAGGATAAATATTTATACCAACGTACAATAAAAAAGTACCATAAAACTGATATGTWATAAGGAATTTATGTGTTGAAATGGCCAAGGCTATTACAAAAGATGTGCTATTTCACTATTATATTACATGTGGAGATCACAGTGTTTAGGTGTTTAATTTACTGCTATCTGGCCTTTGCCGTTCGACTCATTAATCTGTCAGGTGAAGGGGTCCTAATTATATTTCTTGTAACCTGGCAAACTACAGAGGCTCRTGCTCATATGGGGAATAGATCTTGTCGATTTACTGCTCTGTTGCTAATGGTCCCACAGGGAAAAAAATATACACAAGTGCAGAAAATGTTTACAAGGGGAATCTGTCTTCCTAATTATTGWGCTGGTTGTATCTTATTGTGCTGAGAAAAGAGAATAAGCACCAGTTTATGTAAAACTACTCATAGGACTCTTTTAAGGCAGTAATTCATTTGGGTTTGTGTATGAGGCTACACACATCCTGAAATTCAATGTCCAGTCGARGTGACAAGGATCTTCTCTCACCTTGCTGCTGTCCTCACTTGGCTGCTGCCCTCACCTGTGACTTTCCAGGTCCCTGTATGAACTGCTCTGGTGGAAGGTGTCTCTGCRTGGCAAGGGGGCTGGAACTGAGTGATCATTAAGGTCCCTTCCAGCCCAAACCATTTTTTTWATTCTATGATTATGGTTTTATGGATAACAGGCTTATCAGGGACACAGATATCCTGTTTGATGAGATGGCACACGAGTAAGCACAACTGAAAAAAAAAGCAGTTTTTACCTGTTGTATGTACTTTAGGCTTCTTGCATCTCTTATTTGCTTCCCGTTGTTGCATTTCATTTGTGGTTTTTATTCTATATTTTAGGTTTTGGGGAAATGCCCTGTGATCTGGGACAGCCAGGGGTGGTGGGAAGAGCTGCTGGGTGAACACAGGTGCTGTGAGCTGGTGAGATCAGCAAAATCTCAGGTGATCCTCGAAGCAAACCTTGCCATTTACCACAAAGGAAGAGAAAAAAAGCCCCATCATTGTGATCTCTGGGAAATTCCTCCCTGGCCACAGCTCTGATGCAGAGTTTCACTCTGAGGAGCCCAGAGTTGTGTTTTTACGGTCTGCGATGAGCGCATCGTGCTGAGAGCACAATGGAAAACAGGTGCASGGACTCTTCAGCAAGAATGACCCTTTTGGGGGTGGGAAAACCTCCTTCTCCTCCAATGTATGGATGTTACACATTCACACARCCTGTACTAGACAGCTGGGGAAATCTTTGCCTCAAAGAACTTGCTGTCTGAATCATTCACTACGATGTGAATTGAAAAGTGAAAATACGYAGTGTCTAATACATGTTCTTTTTTAAAAAAAAAGCTGTCTGCGTAAAGCCTGTAGACCAGACATTCAGCCAATATAAACTGAGGCAGAGATACTGAATTATTCCCTTTTACACCAGTGAAGRGTCTGACTCTATTATTCTCTAAAAGAGTTTGATCAATGTTTTCCTCTGGCTCAGCTTTTGACTAATATCACGGACTRGCCCATGAAGCAGTCTTGGGAACTGCAAGATGTGATCCATTTAATCAGTTTGTCAGTTTTATTTTGGAGACTTAATGGAAAAACAAAATCCTCTGCATAGCTATTGATTTAATAAGCTTTGCCTGATATTCCCATGAAGGCAAATGAATAAATATTTCTGATGCATATAGTGCTGGAGGAGCATTATCACTGTGTTGGGGAACAATTCATGTGGGAGGACTGTAATRTGCAGTATCAGTGTATCATTAAGTCCTTTTGAATGCTGGTAATGAAATAGATACTAAAATAACATTAATATGGGAAAAAATGCAGAAACATATGCTTGCATTTACACAAAGATAACTCTGGGAGCCTTCTGTGTCATGTTTGTTTTTGGAGCTATTTAAAGATATCATTGCTCCCCCAAAACCAGCTTTTCTGTCTTGGGTTGATCTGAAACTAAGAGTGTTAGGTGGAGGCTGTGCCCAYGTGGGCACAGCTGAGCTGGTGATCCCAGGCTGCCTGAATACTCTGTGGAATAAAGCAATCACTTTTSGATGGCATTTTCTACCTAATCTAGGTATCTGCTGTAGGATAGGGTAAATTGGGCATTGCCAGTTCTCTCCACTATCTGAAAAAAAAAGCATTTAAGATGACTGGGAGTAAAGRTTGTGCTGCAGTGAGATGATATTTACACTTAACCAGCGTGTCCAGGAAAGGGCAACAGAGCTGGAGATGTGTCTGGAGCACCAGGAAAGGCTGAGGGYGCTGGGAGGGCTCAGCCTGGAGAAAAGGAGGCTCAGGGATGACTTTCTCAGTGTCTACAACTCCCTGACAGGAGGAAGCCTGGTAGGGGTCAGGCTCTGCTCCCAGGTAAAAAGCAATAGATAACAACAAATGGCATCATGTTGCACCAGGAGAGGTTCTGATTGGTTATTAGGAAAAAAAATGTTTCACTGAAATGATTGTCAGGCACTGGCACAGGCTGTCCAGRGAAATGGCTGAGTCACTGTCCCTGGAGGTGTTAAAAAGTTATTTAGATGTGGCACCTGGGGACATGGTTTAGTGGTGGATTGACAGGGCTGGGTAAATGGTCAGATTTGATGATCTTAGAGAGCTTTTCCAACTTTAATGTCTCTCTGATTCTGTGATTCTGTGATTTGTTACTATGGCATTTCTAATACTACTGTTAAGGTTCATACCTTAGTAGCACCCAGGCATTGAGCTCTGGTTATATCAATTGGGATCTAAAAGGGAATTTGGTGCCCACATAGTTCTGGATCTGGTCCTGTGCAGCTTCTGAAACTTCAAAGGCAGTATATCTTAAGATTAGAAATTACAATGTRTATTTGTAAATAACCTTGTGTAACTCTTTCTGGAGCATGCTGGAGCAAACACCCTACACTGCAGCCAGATCTTACATCTTAYGCATTGTTAATGGATTTTCCTGAGCAGTCACAGTGAATTCAGTGTGAGTTGTGCAAATGAGAATTTGTATGCACACTAGTGTAAGCCAGCTGCAGCTGCTCAAGACAGTGTAAGGTTTTGGTGTGTCTCAGTTTAAAATTTTAACCATGCTTTTTGCCAAAAGGAGTCAGGAATCAAGAAAAGAACAGGAAGTTCAGTAGTAGGTTGTGTGTTCACACCCTTCCCAACATTTCCTAACAGTGAGAAGGGGTCCAGGCAGMTTTTTGGTTAAAGAAATCCAATTTCCTCTTGTTGGGCTGCTGATTGAACAGGACACAACCTTTTCTGTCTGAACAACTTTTTCATTTTGGATGGTTAGGGTGTCCATGGCTTCCCTGCTTCCTTGCTGGAGGACAGCAGTGATTTTCTTCTGGCTTTAAGAWAAGCTATTTTACCTTCTCTTCATACAACTGCACAATCTGTATYCCACTTTGCAACACCTGAATTGAGRAGTGGACTCATCCATGATTCCCTGCACAAAGCATTCTCATTCTCCAAACACTTTTGCATGGCAGAAAACCATATTCCCGACAGATGGGCAGCAGGAAATTCTTCATTTTGCCAGTGGGTAAAACACTGTTGTTTGTCACACCTGTGTTCTGGCCTGTTTAARCAGAGAAAAACACCAGAAAACACAGGAAGCGCTTACTCATTTTRCCCTGCCTGCCCAGCCCTGGTGTCTGTCCTAACACAAGCAAACACTTTTGCATCTGAATTCCACAGCAGTTTCACTCCTGAAGAGCTGCTGTTGTGCCCATCACCGATAGCAGCACCAACAAACATAGCCACAACCTCACGTTATGCAAAAACAAGACAAAAAGTTTCTCTCTGCTCTTTTGGTGCTCGATGTTTCAGCATCCCAGGGTGGGCTGAGTGAGGGGCTTGTTCCCCTGGCACCTTTAATCATCAGGCAGGTGAAGGAGCCTCTGGAATTCGGGCAACACATCAGTTTTGACACCTTTCCCTCACAGGCAGTTTCAATACCTAAAATTATGAAAGGAAAAGTTGGGTGGTTTTTTTTTTAAGTGTGGCTGAGCACTGTGAGCAAAGGAAATATTTGAAGGCAGAAGTTATTATTTGATTATTAAGACATYGTGCCCAATCCAAAAGCACTGAGCCATCAGATATACCATTTTGGGGCGTACAAGAGCTGCATTCAGACTCCAGAGGATGAGGCCCACTTCATACATATGTGGGATAAAGATTTCCAGTGGAGTGTGAGTAGTGTGGCACACCTGTCCCTGGAACCTGATACCATCACAGCACATGATCTGCAGACAGACAGATCTCCTGGCACTGGGGATGAACCAAGGGTTGTTTCAAGGAGTGCAGTATAAGCTCAGGAGCCTGATCTGCAGAAAACTTTATGATAAGTGATCTATTTCTTTGAAATTGTTGTGCTAAAATTCATTATATTTACTTTAGTCTYTGTAGCTTTTTACTCGGCGATTCTGAAGTTTTGTGAAGAAATTGTCTTGCTCTCTGTCTGAAATCATATTCTCTATAGCTCATATTTTTATTATTCCCTTTTCAACCCTTGCTACCTATTGTGGTCTTTTGCTTTTCTGTTCAGACTTCCTTATTATAACCATAATTACAATATCTGAGAAGTGAAGTGTWAGTTGTTCAAACTGCTATTTCTAATTAAAAACACACAGTAATTACAATCTTTTTCCCTCCTATTTCCACCTACGAATGTCCTATAACTTCTATTTCCCATAGCTGTTCAAAACTGAACTCCCAGTGTTTTGGTAAGCTGCTGAGCCACTTCCTTTAAAATTTATTAGTATACTCAACTTAAGAGCCAAAGGTGTGTGTGCACTCAAGTATAATTTCATTCAGTATTCTCTTTAAGTGCTTTTTGCTACCTGTTGTCCAGACAAAGTGAAATTCCATTACCTAATTCCATGCTTCTTTATTTCAATTGCATTTGTTAAATGATTTCTTGAATAAAATGGGCTTGGGGACACAGAAATTGCTACAGGAGCAGGTTTGGGTATTTAAAAGCAAAACAATTTCCTTTCTTTGTTTTCTATTGCCTTCCACAAAGTGGGATTTTTGAGCCCATTTCTTAGTTAAATAGGATTACACTCAAGAAACAGAAAAGTTTATTCTAATAGAAACTGATCTGCAGGAGTTAAGATATCAATCTCTCTGAGGCAGAATTTTGAGCTGGTTGGACCTCAGGTCTTCAGTTTGGTGTGGCAGCACTTACATTCCTGCACATGCTGCACATCCAGACAAGCACATGGGGAACACATTGCTTTTCTAAGGAGAAAGCCTGGATGGAAAGAACCTCTCCTGCCTTCCTTCCAACTTTCTTCTCAGTGTAGATGCCCAGAAATGACAGGATCCCCAGTTAACTGCCCATTCCAGCCCATGATTTTTTGGTACTTAAYTTCACCAGCTCGTCACAGATCCCAGCAGCAGGAAGAGGGGTTCTGAAATTCTCCTTGTTTTAGTTCATGTCTGGAGAGGGGATTATTTCTTACCGGAAATAGTTATATGGGAACAAACAGTATCTCCCCTCTGCCAGTGACTGCTATTCCTGTTGCACCCTGGCTGGTGGAGCAACTCTTGGGATAAAATACAATTCCTCCCTCAAGTTTGTGGTCTCTGGCACTGCCAGAGCAGTGCATCAGGCAATCCTCTGCTACAGGACATGGCAGGATGCAAAGAGGGATCACATTTCTCTCCATTGGTCCACTTGGATTCCTTGATAAGGAGCAGCATCATCATTCTTTATTCCACCTCCTTCCACCACTTGACATTTCTTCCCTTTCTTCCTCACCCAGAGCTAGCAATGCAATTCAAACAGAACAGCTGTAGCTTGCAGTGTGTTTGCCTGTGATAAATGGTGCTCATGATGGATGGCTGTGGTCTTGAGGATGGTGGAGGTGAGCAGCAGGGTGCTTCATGGATTTGTACTTGCAGCAACATTATTTAATACTTTTATTAATGGTCTGGAAGGAGGTGTAACCGAGTACATTAACTAGATCTGCACATGACACTGYGCTGGAAAGAGCTGTAAACCAAGTGAAGACAGAGAAATAACACTAATGGAACTGGAGTTAGAAATATGAGSAGGAAACAGAGTGAGATTCTGTCTGGGAAAAAGGCAAACGAATAATTCTGAGAAGAATAATCCAAAACACAGATATTTAATAGGAAGGTTAGAGATCTTAAAAAACCCACTGGTGTTCTAAAAGAGCAAGCTGTGATGGTTAAGGGTGACTAGGCAATGGCTGTACAATGAGAAATGGTGGATAAAGGCAATTTTAGTTTGAAGAGTAAATCCAAAGATAAATCCAAAGGTATCTTGCCCTAGTACAAGGTCTTGTCCCTCCTTTTAGGTCTGACTTTCTACAGTGCTTTGAGCCATTACTGCCAGGCTTTATCTGTGAGTAAAACCCGCAAATAGAAAAATGTCTTTATAGCTAGTTCTTCACAGAAACAYAGACCTGGAGGGCACCTTCCAGATCACCCTGTCCCGAGTCTTCATATTCAGGGAGCAGTGTTTGCCCATGTCACTTTTGTGTCCTCTCTCCTCAGCCCTTCTACACTCTGCTGGGAAGGTAAATCTAAGCTTCTCTGACGCAATTTTGACATCCAGAACACAGAAATGTGGAGGAGAACAATTCTGACAAAATTATATGGATAGGCAAAGAGACAAAAACATTTTCTGTATAAAAAATTCAAACAAGATAATGTGCAGTGGGAATGAGACAAACAAGAGAATATGCAGTGGGACCTTTCCTATTCCTTTCATTCAATGCAATTAAGTTGTAGGTACCATTTCTGACACCTGTAATATTTATGTCAGTTGGCACAAATTGAAATCAATAGGCAGTGACATGTGAAAGTGGATATTTGCCAAAGGAGGACTTAGAAACACTGTAGGAATCCTCAAGTGGAACTAACCAAACAAAAATATTACTGAATATCCAGGCTCCTCCTAAAGKGATTTGTGCTGAAATGTCTTAAAGGTGTGTGGCCATTGCAGTCACCCATTCAGCAGGATGCTGACGTGTGTGCAGACCTCTAGGGTGTGATGAATTATAAAGGGATTTGCAGCAAGCTGGAAAYCTGTCCCACATGCACTCACTCGAGAGCAAACATCCCTCACCRGTGAGAGCTCAGTCCCCTGGGGAAGGGATGCTGGAAGAGCAGTGGCTGGAACTCCAAGTGCACTGCAAGCACAGGGGTCACTGCCTGCTGTTCCTGAGAAATGCTTCATCTGGGGCAGCTCTGAAAATGGGAGTGAAATTATTTAAAGTGGCAACTTGTTCTTGGTAATGATTATAGGATAGATGAGTTGTGGGTGTGCAAGAATTGCAGCTGCTACRGACTGTCTCTCCAGGGGAATTCTCTGTCTCTGTGCAGAGCTGAGAGTGGTGCAAGCCATGAATTCCTGCTTTTTGTAATGAAAACTTATGATCGTTTCTACTTCAGGCCCTAATTAGCAGGAGAACTGTTTGTACCCTGGACCAGCAGCATTGTCCCTTGTGGAAGGGTTGTCTTCTCAYGCTGGAGCCCAAGTGGGTTGCTCTGAACCATCCAGCAACCTGAGGCATAAGGAAAAGGAGAGTTGGAATCCATGAACTCACATCCTCCACTTGTACAAACACCCCTCAGAAACTGTAGCATCTTGGCAATTTTTTGTTTATATTTTTTTTTTTTTACATATTGATTATTAACCAAGTTGGGAGAAAAAGAGAATGGGTGCATAATACTGATRAAAAGCTCTCATCCCTCATCAATCTCCTTCATCCCTCATCAACCATCCTGAGAACTGAGGAACAATTATTGAAATATCCTGAAAAACACGGGCAAGAGAGAAGCAGAGAAACAGAAGGGCCAAGCTGCAGCATATGTATCTCTATATAATTATATGCATTCACTAAGTCAAGAGAAAAATTCTTTACCCACTGTGAGCCACTTATTCTCCTGTTCTCTCTGGTACCTGAGGAATTGCTCTGACATTGYAAAAGTGAAAAATAAACCCATCTAGCCCTGGATATGTATCATCCACTTAGCCACTGAGTGGAAATGCAGCTACCTCCAGGGTGGAACGGAGAAACCACCCTGTGAGCTTCCCTACAATATTAGTTCTCCAGGCTGGAKCTTTCCTTAGCTCTGCTCACAAACCCTTCATTAAAAATGTTACGTTATAAGGAGCTGTGTTAGTGTCAGAGGGCAACTGCCTGTACAGGAAAACCTTTGTTAGAGTATTTTTCTTCAGTCAAACCTCTCTATTCCTCAAAGTTCTCTGATACAGATATTCCAGCGTTTCAGTGCTGTTTGTAGTCACATAATAATTACAGGGAAAAAAATATGGCCACTGTATGAAACACCTGGGTATATCATATGTTAYTAATTTGGATTAACCATTTCAGTCTGTTGTAAACAAGAGGGCCAGTGAGAGACAAGCAATGTAAATGGTCCAGTATTGGAGCTCAGTTGTTAAAATAATCCCCTATCTGCTTATCCCTGGATGATCTTTCAAAAAGGAAAAATATTCTAAATGGGAATGTGAAATTTAAGAGGAAAGAGAGCAGGACCTTGTATTATTCTCCTGGCATGAATAGAGAGGGTGAGGTGATTGGCAGGACTGTGTTTATAGCTCCAACATGGRAACCACTAATCCCTGTTAAATCTCCTGAGAAAGAGCCAATCCTCGCAGCATCACACAGGTCAGCAGAACCTGGGAAGCTGCAGGATGTGAAAATCTTGAACCATGTCCCATTAACTAATAAAATCCTGATTTGGGCATCTGCCCCCCACAGAACTCCATTTTTGCCACTGGAATCAGGGTGTGTCAGAGGTACAGTCTGGCAGGGGTCTGGTCCCAGTACAGCCAGGAACATGGGTCACTTCCTGCRTGGTGGCATCAGGAGTGTCCTGATCCAGCCCATGGGAACTGAAGCAGCCCATTSTGAGGTTCTCAGAGCACTGCAGGAGGACTGCTAAGTGCACATAATTAARCATGTGAGCATGTATTTTCAGGATCAAGGCTTTTGCTTTTAGCTACTGGGCACTCCTCCTTGTTCTTATTAAAAAAAAATGATTTTATTAAAGGAGCATTCTGGCACCTCTTGTACCAGACATCCACAATTACCTGACCACGGTGCAGTCCCGTATGGGGAAAGACTCTGGTGTGCACCMCCTCCCTGTCCCTGCCCCAGGCAGCTGGAGCTGTTCTGGTAGGTCCCCCAGGATGGCATATTGAGGACCACAGAACACTCACTTTTCAGAATAAGGGTAGCCTAGAGACAAAAATAAAAATCTCATCCCTGAGCTTTTGAACAGAAGGTCAGGCCCAGGCACATGGATTTAATGCTTCCTAAAACCCATGAAAATTTTGCAAAACCTGAGTTATTTTAGCCATTTCTTTTAGGAAAGTTGAGTTGTACCCTAAATGCTCATGTTTCTTCCAATTGAGTGTAAACCTGAACTAGAACCTGCTGCAGCTGCACTGGGGATCTGCACTGTTCATTGTGTGGCTGTAAGAAGCAGCAYCTGAAACATCACAAACAGAATCACAGAATCACTAAACCATCATGGTTGGAAGAGATCTTAAAGATCATCCAGTCTAACAGCCAACCCAGCACCACCATAATCCCCCCTAAGACACATCCCTGAGTGCCAAATCCTGACACTTCTTGAAAAATTCCAGAGACAGTGATTCCACCACCTCCCTGGGCAATTTATTCCAATGTCCAACCACTCTTCCAGAGATTTTTTTTTTTTACATTGAGTTTCCTGGTGTCGTTCAGCAGTGGAACAAGAAGCTGCTTTTTCTGACTCCTTCTGACTTTGTGTTGAGCTGTCTACCAGGATGCTGCTCCCCTCCCCATGGATTACTGAGGGTTCATGGTGRAGACAAGGCTCTTCATTTCTGGGGTCTGAGGTGGAGGTTCTGCTTTTGGGTGATTTAAAAGTTATCAGTGAAGACAAGGATATCCTACAGTGTGCTAAAATATGAGATAATTAATGGTGCATGGATGGAACCCAGCCTCTTGCTCCTGCTGCATGTCATAGGATCACAGAATGATTTGGGTTGGAAGGAACCTAAAAGATCATTTCATTCCAAGTAGTGCTGTGGTTTTCCCACATCGTGCAGCCCAACAGGGACCTCGGTAGTGTGCTGTGGTGGAAACAATGCCCTGTGTGCCTATGGCTGTAGAGTGGATTGTTTGGGTAAAACATGATCTTTGGTAACCATCAGTGCAAAAACAACCTCCAAAATTTTGTCTTGCTGGCCTCTGCCTGTAATCTGCCTTCCTGYCTCTGTCCAAAGAAAATCTGTTTTCCTGACTCTTGGGCTTAAACTACTCATTTCCTGGAACTTGTTTGGAAATTCAGCTACATCTAAAATAAGTATACTCGTGGCTTGAAAATGGGAAAATTCTCGCCAAAATCAATTGGCGYGTGCTAAATCATACTGCAATTTATGATAGCAGAATTTGGCCCTGATCAGTAGCACAGTAGACTCAAGGACCACCAAAACAGCCATTTCTCAAGACAGGTCTTGCATTTTCCCCATATTCCCAGACATGCCAGGTGGCTTGCAAATCTGTTTGGCATCAGGACTGTATGTRATCCACACCCAGGTCATACAGATTACAGGAACCCACGATTGATTGTCTACTGCCCCCAACAGCTGCAGGGAAAAATAACATCTGAATCCACAGCCCCAAGCAGAAACCCTGGGGAGCCCTGGGCTGTGCCTCCCAAAAGTTTTCCGTGGCATTGTGTGACCCATYGCTGAGTTTGGGAAGAACCACAGAATCACAGAATATTCTGAGCTGGAAGGGACCCACAAAGGTCATCAAGTCCAAGAGCCCACTGTTGTGAACGCACAGAAAATAAAAGCTGAGTGCGGCTCATATTTGTAAACTTAAACCTTCTCTTTCTAAAATTTCCCTTCCACTGCTCAATTTGATATGAGAGCACAGAGGAGTCACCTCTTGCTTCTCGTGGGAATGGCTGTGTCAGGAAGGATCTTTGTAGCTTTCCTTCAAAGGGGGCAGACAGACAGCTGGGGAACATCCACATCTGGGTGCGCTGGTGTTTTATTKCACGTTGCATTCCATATAAATTCCATATGGAGTCAAAATCACTTTGGACTCGTTRCCTCCTCCGAGCCAATACCTTCATTAGGAGTGTTTTGTTTTGTTGTTTTCCTGAAGGAGAGCTGCCGTCCAAGTGCATTATTATGGGTTTACACATCACTGTGCTCTTAATATCAAAGCTTTTGTTTGGCTGGAGGCTTCCTTCCCTGTGGGGGAAGGATTGCTGGGTGAGTGCTGGAGTTTGCACAATCTTTTTCCAACAGAAAAGCGAAGCACAAGTTGGAGTCTGTTGTGATAACACATGGGAGGAAGTCAAGAGCAAGCCCGTGTGGTACGAGTGAGATAACAAGGCAGAGTCCCCTGTGACCCAACMCTGTCAGATTGCAGCCTGATGGCAAATTCCTGTGTGTCTGTTAGAGCAAGAAGTGGGAAATCAGATAAAACAGAAGCATTTGCAAGATTTCCATTTACAGTTACGGGATGGCCACTTTGATGGCAGAAATGTCTTTGGTCAGATTTAAAWGGCCAAATTGACCAGAGAGGRTGTGGAGTCTCCCTCACGGAGCACATTCCCGAACTTTCTGGACACAATCCCATGCCCTGTGGTCTGGGATGGCCCTGCTTGAGCAGGGAGGAGGAACCAATGAACCACTGTGGTCCCTTCCAACCTGATCCATCCTTCGCTTGAAGGATGGTGGTCCCTTCCAACCTGATCCATTGCTTCCATGAATCTGTGATCTCTTTGGAGTAATTGCTCACCCCTGAGTTGCCCTGAGCGGTCTGAAGTGGGTGTTGTACCTCCTTGAAGTCAAAAGAAGACTTTGCCTAAGAAATTAGGGCAAYSTGAATGAACAAGACTGATACAAAAYGGAAAATAAATTAATATTWTTGTTTTGCTGGTTGGAGATGGTAAAGATTGACTGTGTGRGTCTGTCTTGGTTATGTAAAGCTGGAAAATAAATCCAACCTGTGCCAGACTCAGCTTTCTGTGTTATCCACTTGTCTGGAAAGTGAGAATTTCTATCACAAGAAGGTCCCTGACAGTGGTTTTTAATTAGCTGATGGGATAGCTTTTCAAAGGAAGTAAGAATCCATCAGCAGAGACTTCTGCTAACTCAAAACATTGTTTTTCTCCATACAAATGCAATGAGACYGGCACCAAATTCCTCCTGATTTTTGGTCTAACATTACTTACGCTAAGTGGAGATTTAGCAAATATTGTTAGGAAGGAAAATTTGCATGAAGCAGTCCTAATGATCACAGTTAYGAGCAGAGGAGGAAATCTTTCCCTTTTCTCATGCTCTTTCATTGCAGGCACAGGAATCTTGTGCYCACATCTTTGCCTTTGCTCTACAGGCAGAGAAGGGATGCAAGGAAGTCTTGCAAAACAAGCCAACATCCTCCACCAAAAAGGCAGTGCTGAGCTATTGATTGCATCCTCCTTTAAACGTGCCCTGCACGTGTTCTGCACCACACATTTCCTTACCACCCTCTTCACAGGAGTGGAAAATCTGACAAGTCATTTTCTGTGGGGACATAAAAATGTGGGATGAAAATCTCTAAGCTGCATGATCTTTAAGGAGCATTCATCCATTGAACTAAAGCTATAGCCAGTATTACAGTATCTTGCTGATAGATGACATAAACCAAATTTGTTACTTAGAGAGGCATGTTGGTTGGCTTCACGCTGGGCACGCATGGAGAAAGACATCTAGGCTCTCTTTTATCCAGATGGAATTCCTAAGTCAATCAAATAAACATCATAATAATAAGGTTAATCTGGTCTTTACTCATTCAATAGAGAAAAGCAGAGATGTGGATCTAATTACGTAAAATACTGTAAAATCAGTTTGCATTTATCTCTTTCCACATCTTCTTGGTACAGCCCTGGTTCAGCATGCTTAACACGGTCCTTTTTGGTCTGAATGATTTAATTCTGGGGCTAAAGCCATTCAAGCTTTGTTTGAACAGGAAAATCTTGTTTTCTTTGGAGCATTTTGAAGTAGGCATAATTACAGTGTTGCAAATGCGATGCTCTGCTTTAAGGAACTGTCAGCATTTCCATATTAAACCACTATTTTCAGGGGTTAACAGAATTGCCAGAAAAAGGGAAAAAACAAAAAAGAAGAGTGGAAAAGAAGGGTCCATTATGGGATGAAACTTGGCRTTTAGGTTTTTAATCCAGGAGGGCGGTTTCGAAATCAAATTGTGCAAAATTAATTTACACTGTATGCTTGCAAAAGTGCTCGTGTCACTTTTTTTCCTACTTTATTTTTTTCAAATCAGCCCACAATAAAGCCCACTTATTTTGCTCATTTCTACTGTACACTGCTCTTTAAAGTTAATGTCATTTCCATACAATACCCCCAATGTAATGTGCCTTAGAGGCAGCATAGATTGAATAAGTGACTTGGAGCCAGGGACTCCCAAGTTTATAATTCAGCCGCTGACTCACTGTGTGGCCTCGGGCAAACCACGTAACTCCTATGTCCTCATCTATGGTATGGTCTCAATTTTCCATTGTGTTGCACAACRTGTAAGGAGCTCTGCTCATGTTCAATAGGAGTTTAACCCGATGGTGAGTGGGTTACAGGAGCCCTGTCAAGGACACGAGACTTGACACAGCTCCCACAGTCCAGATTTTGTCAGTTCAGATAATCTGCAGGAGAGCAGTCCTCAGYTGGTCCAGGTGGGAACTGGGTGGTGCATCATGTCTGTGATGTCTGTATCATGGAGAGCTGGCTCTGAAATAAATGATGTTCCTCAAAAACCAGTAGAGTAACTGGGATGTTGTTTGAAATGTGCAGGTTTGCTTTGTGCTGGACCTGCAGGAGACTGAGCTATCTTGACCCTTTATGTTCTTCAGCTTTCCTCAGCTCTTCATKTGTTTCTACACTGTCCCTTCATGGCTGAGCTTTTCCTCTATCATAAAGCCATTTGCTTTTGCATACAGTAGAGTCAAACTTCTGTTACATATTATTTGAGTCACATGGGGAGGAAAACACAGACAGTTTGTGTAGACACGGATGAGGGAACAGTGAGATTTTTTTTTCCTGAAAAACAACACCCCCTAGAAAGTAGGTCCTTCACCATTTTTCCAGGCCTGAGAAGGGCCCTTTTTCAGCAAGTGCTGCCCTGGTGTGGGTCTCTGTGAATGATACTGCACTTGTGGGGTCTTGGGAGCAGAAATACAAATTTAGAAAGGGTATTTTGGTCATCACTTCCAGTCCTCATATCACAGGCAGATGTACACTGGGGGTAAGTTCAGATGTGTCTGCAGAACATTTGCTGCCCAGACCACAACACATCCCATCTCCCACCGCTCTCCAGCCACCCACAGACCTGTAGTGAAAGATCAGGGGTAGCAGCTGAARTGTGCCACAGATGGGGAACGAGGAAGGCTCGATGGCCTGACAGTGGCCTGGGTCAGGAACAGCACAGATGTGGTAAGGGCAGATCTCAATGGATTGTCATACAGTCCTCCCYTCTCTGAAGGGATCCTTGTTCAGCCAAAGAGGGTCATGAAGGACACCCTGGTTTTAAAAATTGTTTTCCCTCTTCTTCATCCCCTGTCTACAAAAGYTGCCAATATCCAATCACTTTTTGACCTCATGCAAACCTTTCTCTTGTGCAGTGTCTCACTGCACAAGCCCCACAGACTGACCACACATTTTGTGAAGGACCATGTCTTTCCTATTTTTTTTTTAATTAAATTTTCCACTTTGTAGATTTATGGGGTACCTTTGTGGACTTGCCTTGGAAGACAGCTTACCACAAAGAGAGCTTTTCTGGATTGGTTTTTAATTTTAATAGCAAGAGACCCTCTAATGTCCTCGTACTGTTTTCTGCATTGATCGTGTAGCAGTGCTCACACAGTCCCAGTTTTCTGTCTGTGGAATGGGAATGATAGTGTATGATATCATATAATGCATATAGAATTATGAAACACAGAAAATCCCACCGTGATCCAGTGTTCCCTGCCAGTTAATGAAATAGTTTTATGTCTCTGAGCAGACATGTCCCTACAAAGATCTAGATTTGTGTCCTGCCTTTAAACATTCTTTTTTTTTYGTCTTGGATTTGGGTCCCAAGCTGAACTGCTGGGAATTTACAGTGCAATGAGATATTTGTAGAAAAATCTTTTATTGTGAATGTGGGAAGTATTATGAAATATTTTGGGGTTTTGGSCTGTTTCAACACTCAGCTGTATTTACGGTTCTTCTCCATTCACCTTGTGAAGTTGTTTTCTTCCTGTTGTTTTCTTGCTGGCTGGGCTTCCCTGYTGGAGAGAATCTCCATTGCTTCACAACAGATATGCAGATCCCAACATGTATTGTAACTCCAGCTAAAGCAGATCCATGTCAGGCTGATTTGACCTGCAATAGTTTTAATTTGTTTAGACCTGACCTAAACAATATTCAGGTCRTGTTGACCCTGACTTAAATGCTTTGCTTCAGCTTTCCTGAGGGAAAATGGAAACAATTCAGGAAAAGCAAACTTTTCCTGGGGGCAACACTGTCTTTGTGAAAAATAAACTTGGTATTGAAAAAGAAACAACTAACATGCAAAATTCTGAGTGGCTCTACTTGCTGCACCACTATATCTAAAAGTATATGATTTCAATCCACAGAAATAGCAGTGTTTGAATTCAGCATTACACTAATAAAGAGGTTTGTCTTCCATCACCTAGTCAGTATTTGCCAGCTGCCAGCTAGTCTAGCGTGGTGTGAGACAAACCTTGTAAAATTGGAGAGCTTTACTAAAATCAGAGTGGGTGACAACCCTAAAAATTAATACTTACAAGGCACTGTACAGCTGAGAGACTGGTAGAAACAAAAACCATGGTCCTTCCTGTTGGAAAACACGTAAAATTGACACTGTGTGATTTTATAGTGGTTTGTAGGATTTACAAGACATGCTGCAAGTAGTGCTTGCTAAAACTACAGTTCAAGATGTCTGGAAAGAAAAATATCTGCAGGAATGGGGAAGAGCAGAGTCAGCTGTTTAGGAATGGCTCTCTGGGCTGCCTTGGTGGGGTGAATAAGCAGTGATGTGGTTTGGTTGTCAAACGCAGCAGCAGTGGAGGCAGAAGGTTGGGGTGGTTTGTAACTTAATTCATCTTTGGACGAGAAAGTCTTTGCTTTCATMCTTGAAGCATGGATGTAATATTAAGAAAGGTTGAATGCCTACAAAGCTCAGTGACTGACTTTCTGCAGTGTCCTCACAGAAGTGACTGCAACATTTGTGTGCCGCTGAGTGGCTTCCACTGAAGGCCTCTGCAATGTCAGCACAGCTGAGCAGACCTTTCAAACTTGGTATTTTTTATCCAGTCCTTTTTGCCATAGGCTTTTCCAAAGACGATCCTGAACCTCACACCATTCCTGCACACAATCAAATTCAGTCTTCCTCTCCTCCTGAGATGTGCAGCTCTTTGGGTATCAGTTGGCAGATGATCCTGGTACTGGACGAAATTATATTCCACCAGCAATTCTCCATGGTTTTGCCCTTGGTTATGCCAAATCCCACCAACCCAACAATGTGAAGAACCTGCTGGATGAGAGCTCTGCTCCTGGCCACATGGGTGTCTCCAAACCGCTTGRCCCACTAGGAAAAAGACGACTTTCTCTTTAATAACAGATGGTGGTAGTGAGACATGAAAATTAGGACATATTTTTATTTGATATTGGAATATCATGAGCATCAGTTATTTTGGGAAGGAGTCCAAAAAATACTTGGAGAGAGTCTAAAACTGCAGATGAATCCGCAGGTTTATTTTATTGGGTGATTTCAGTTCTGCCAAATATTTGTAGTGTAAAGAAATCATAAAAATTGCTGGTGGTCCTCGCCTGGCGGGTACTTCTCACATATTTGAGACAGTTGTACGAACTGTGACAAGAATGTTTGATCTATTAGCTTAAAAACAAATTAGAGTCTTCAAGAGAAATAAATGAACTATAGATGGTAGAAATACATTTCTCTTATCTTAGAGAGACCAGGAATTTTTGCCCCCAGGCTTTATTTGCATTTAATTATCACAGTTTGGATTTCCTCTACTGCATGCATGGAGGTTTAGTCTGTCTCGTTCCGTCCTCTGTTCTGAAATAACATTAGTACCTGTTAATGATTATCATTGTCAATTATATATTCTGGTTACATGCACATTATAAGAAATATCAGTTTGTTTTAATAAATCTTCAAAAGGCAGCCTAAACCTGTGCCTTATCTCCTTTCTGCTTTGTAATTTATTTATTTTTATGGTTATGATATACGAAGGACTCTGCATGCTCCCAGGGACTGTGAATGGGTATCTGCTCAGCACTTGGATACTGAGATGACAGGCAGCAAAAGTTTTATTTAACATAACTTTCCAAATGAAGCRGTGGGGTCATGTACCTCAAAGATACACAGAGAAAGGAGTGAAGAATACAGGTTTAGGAATCCAAAGACTGTTATATGCACGAAAGAGAGGGAGCTGGTTTGAAGGTGAACCCATAGGTGGTTTAGTTTGAAGCAAACTGCAGCGATTAATCCTTTTCTAAGATTATTTTTCGCTAGGATAGTAATTTCACTGTAGTCCTGACCTGGCAAAGAACTGATWGCCTCGCTCCCCATTGGTCTGTAGGCATAAAGATAGTTCCATATAAGAAGATTTTCGCTGCATTTTTAAGGAGAATTTTGTTTAGAGTTGAGCAAACTTGATATTTATGCCATTTGCCCATGCAGATTATTTTCATTCGCTGGCCCAGCGCTGAATGCCCACTCCAAGAGGGACACTTTAACCAAGCATTCTTTATGTGGTCTTCAATTAATAAACAGGAATACGCCTTTCTAAACCTGTGGGTAACGATTTTTCTGTTTGCTGCTACTCTATGTCACCTAAATCAATGAGGCGTTTATATACTGTCCTTTCATCTGGGATATCAAAGCGCTTTATAAATATGGACCAGTGGCTGTGATGTGCAACCACTGAGCTGTGGCCGCCTTGGAGGTGGCATGCGGTTGACATTTTGGCTGGCAAAGCACATTTGAGCAGCAGAARCTGTTGGTTTCCTCAGAAAGGTTTGGAGGTGTGGGGGGTTGAGACTTTCTGAATTAACTTTTAACACATAACCACCTCAACATGGGAAAGCAACACCGCTGCCTACCTTCCAGYGAGGCAAAATACAGTCTTGGCTAAGAGCATGACCAAAGCAGCTCCCATCGCTGGATCACTGATTTTATTCCAGCCCAAGACCATGACTGTCAAAAATTATTACCATATGGTAAGCTGGTGAATTGCCACAAGAAAATGAGCTCGGTGGTCCCAGATTAGTTTCACATGGACAGGTGTCTGCACCACAAAACCACAGTCACAACTGCTGCCAGCTGCTGGTGGGTTTCAGAAGGGAGGTCCAGCATTGCCTGGGTAACACAAGTGGTGCCTCTAGAGGTGGCATCTCGGCCAGAGAGATGAGGCTGTTTGTGTCCCTTGAAGTGTTTCTTGACCCCTCCCATTTCCTGAGCTGTCAGTGAGCTGGAATGGTGCTCTCCATCATTGTTGTGGGTCTGTCTGTTTTGATGCTGGGGAAACACCAGGCACCCACCACAGCTGCTCACTCCATTCTCYCCTGCCGCAGCTCGGCAAAGGAGAGAAAAAAATTAAACAAAGGGGTTGTGAATCGAAATAAGCAACAGGAGAAAACACTCCAAGGGCAAAACAGACTCAACTTAGAGTTACAAAGTAAATTTATTACTTACAGAATCAGAGGAGGATAATGAGAAGTAAAATAAGCCCTTAAAACATGGTTCTTCCCCCCAGCCCCTTGCTCCTTCCCACTGACAGTGCAGGGAACAGGGCGTGGGGGTTTTGGTCAGTTCATCACAGAGATCTTCCACTGCTCGAGGAGAGGAGTCCTTCCATGTGAGAACCCTGACATGGGAGACAATTCTCCATGAACTTCTCTTGCATGGGTTTACTCTCACAAGCAGCAGACCTCTCAAAAGTGCTGCAGCTTGATTCTCCTCTCATGGGCAAACACTCCTCCCAAAACTGCTGTGGTGTGGGTTTCTCACCCACTTGGTGCATTCCTCCAAGGACAGGCTGCTCCCTGGAAGCAGGGGCTCTCTCTCCACTGAGCCTTCCTCTGACCACAGCCTCTCTCAGGGTGGGCACCTTCCCCATGGGCTGTGGGTAGATCTCTGCATCCCCCATGGACCCCATGGGCTGCAGGGGCACAGCTGCTCCACCATGGTCTGCACCACGGCCTCAAAGGAATCCCAGCTCCAGCACCCAGAGCAGCTCCTCCACCACCTTCTCCACTGCCCTTGCTGTCTTCATGTTTTTCCTCACTTGTTCTTACCGCCTCCTTCTCTGGCTAAAAAAAACCCATCATGCACCTTTTGCTTTGATTTGTTCTTACATATGTTATCACAGAGGCATGATCAACCTCTCTAACTGGCCCAGCCTTGGCCAGCTGCATGTCCATCATCTTCAGAGCCATCAGAGATGGGGTCTGCTGGATGTGGTAGAAGCTTCCAGAAGCTTCTCACAAGAGCCATCTTTGTGGTCCCTGCTGCTAYGAGAAACAGGGCCAAGCAAAACCAACACACCCTCCCACGGAGGTCCAGTCCTGGCCCTGCTTCTACCCTGCTAAAAGGGTGCAAGAAAAAATTTCAGCGGGGCTTGTGTTGAAGGTGTTAAGTTCAGACCACACAGAAAGGCTTTAACATCTTTGGTACAGYTTGGAAAATCCTCCACAAGACTGGAAGGACCTTCTGGGTCACTAATCCCAACCTCCTGCTGCTGCAGGCTTTCACTTTGCATAATCCTGCAGAAAAGCTGACTAATCTTCAAAAACATGGACAATCACAGGAAACCTCAAAAGCCCCTATAGAAAAAAGGTGTCAAATCCATTTTGCATCCCTCTAACACCTTTCATCCAAAATCTGTAATGCGTTTGTTAAGAATTGCCATACCAGTGGAAGGGAAGAATTATCCCTACTGTATTTGTGAGAAAAAATATTGAAGACAGGGAAATTATGAAGCAAATCCCCATTCTCATTCAGAAAAAACTGTAAGTGCCTTGAGGATGTTGGCTCCAATGGAGCTATCCAGGACCATCCAACCAAATCAGTTAGACAGCCAGAAATTAAAATCAGAGTTCCTGACTCTCTTTTTATCTGACATTTAACCACTGCAGTGTGCAACAGCTCAAGATTTTCCACCTGTCAGCCTCACTATTTCTTCCAGAAAAAATGGACACACTACATCCTATTTCTTCTGTGAAATAAAATGAACATCATCCCGTTCATGATTCACATTTCAAGGTCAGGTTGGACAGGGCTCTGAGCAGCCTCATCTAGTGAGGATATCCCTGGTCATTGCAGGGGGATTGGAGCAGATGACCTTTAAGAGGTCCATCTCAACACAAACTATTCTATAATTCTATAATTCTATGRTGTATCATAGTTAAGTGTACTCCAGCTGGGCATCAGGTTCTGTTATGACGGAGAAGACTATCAGCAAGAGATTTTAGGATTTTTTAAAAATCTACAGAAAATAAAGGTGAGCCACCATAGAGAAATGATCTTTTTGCATTTCTACCTCATCAGAAAGGTGTAACTGAATTAATCTTCAAACTCATGAAAACACACATTCCTTCTTCAGGGAGAATGAACCCTGGACAATGGAGTGTGTTCTATGTGTCAGGGAAATGTTTTGCCTCTTTTGCATCTTGAAGCCAAATGCTACTCTCAGTCTCATTGGCTCTTGGTTGAATTTGACCTCTCTGATTTTCTAGCACATTTTTTGAACTTGTAAGTACAATTGATTGCTAAGTATGGCCCTGGAACTATTTATCAATCATCAGATCATTGTAGAATTGTAAGGAATATCAACAGCATTAGGGGAAACTAATCCTCACAACCTTGAGGAACCACTGTTTTAGGTTACGGTGCTAAGATAACTGTTTGGGTCCACCTTTGATCAACACATCTCTTAAGACTTTCATAAAAATTCTTACTTTAAGAGCTGACTCCACTCTTACTGTACAGTGGTTAAAAATCTATCTTTTCATAGATTTTACTAAGCATGTAAGTTGACTTCAAGTCTGCTAAATGAATCTAATTTAACAGTGAAAGAGGGAATGCATGCTCCCCTTATCTCTTGTGCAGATGCTGCATTGGCAAAAGTTAGTAAAACTGTGCCTGCAAACTTGTCCTCAAAAGTTCAAAGCGGGGTTCAAAGGAGGAGGTGAAATTCAGGATAAAGAAGTGCAAAGACCAAATGTTGATGCACCTGCTTGCACTGAAAAAGGTGAAACCCAAAGATTTGCTAGACCTGGAGTAAGAAGCTGGGAATTTTGAACCAGGACATTTCAGATGACAATTCAAAACTCACTTTTAACTCATGCTGCTGTTCAGGGAATACTCCAGGAACCTGAGAAAGAGAGCTGTAATACATGGTGTGTCAATAGGATTGGCAGATCTTACCCCAAAGTGTTCGGTTCCACTGGCATCTGTCATGGTGCAGTCATGTATTTTTAAATTACTTTAATGAGCTTCCTCTTTTTGTTTGCTGTTTGGTTGTTTGCTTTTCTTCTCTGTGACACATTAACTTTCCCTCTCTGATCAGAGCCATTCTTGTCAGAGACAGACATGGGCCTTGAATTATTTTTCATTCAGGTCAAGTTAGGGGTTCTTCAGSTGGGGTCATGCCCTCATTTCAGGTGTTCTAAAAATTAAGGTSCATCTCTAATCTGGAATGCCCAACWTCAGGCAGCTTTTTCACAGGTGCAGCTCCCAAAATTCTGTGTCTCCAGGTATGTTTTTAAACAATTTACTGGCTTTGGGCCTTGGWGGGCAGAGATTAATACCAAATTCGGGGCATTCATTTCACCAAATTGCGAATGCCCTGAAGATTGCAGTGCCTGGATTTTGTTCTAAATGACAAAATTCAAGATAATGACAACGTTGGTGGGCACGTCTCGGCTGACTCACAGCACTGCTCCACATTTGGAAGCTGATTGAAGCCCCATCTCTAATTATAATGTCACAAGGAGTGGCCAAGTGCAGTACATCTGTCTGATGATGGACTGTGTTGGACTGTGTAACTCAGTCCAAGGCTCTGCTGCTCTGCAATGTGAGAGCATTGGCTGTAGTGTGAGCTATGCAGGGATTTTTTGGGATACTTCTGGTCGTTTCCAATGGTCTGAGCACTTTCCCAAGGCCCAGAAAGACTGAGCAGAAATGCTGCCTTGAATAGGCTTCTTTCCTCTGTGATGATTCAGTTAAGCCTATGGAACAGATGTATCGATGGACACACAGTGGRTTTGTGTTGGTTTAGGATTTTTTTTCCTTGCAAGACTCAATGCTTTCCCTTTAAGTCAGGATCCTACGTGATTTTGTTTCCTTGTTGAGTCATTTATGAACCTCAGCAGCTGCACCTTGGCTSCTCCAAATTCCCCCTTGACCAGCTTGTCTCTCCTCACTTTCCTGGTGGTATCCAGGCTCCTTCTGACCTTGGTCTCCTGGTAGTCCTGGGCTAGCTCAAACTACCCAGTTGTCTGCGCTCCCAGCTTGCAGTCCATGTTAAAGACAAAACAGCTCAGTTTTTACAGCTCAGTTTCTGTCCATCAAGTTAAACAAGCAGCCCTCCTTTCACMAGGCAGCAGAACTTTTGGTATTCCTTCCTTCAAGCATGCTGAGGGTTCCCAGTGCTGCCAGAATCCCTCTCCCTTCCCTTTTAAAGGCAGTTCTGTGCATAAAGCAAGTGTTTCCCTCAGGATCAAGAGAAATCTCTTGGCCTGGAGAAGAGCTATTCCCTGACAAGGTACATGTATTGTGTCCTTAGAAAACTTCCTCTTCCCATTTARATATGTTGTTGGAGGTATCTGTGCATTTCTATGAGAGATGAGTCCAAGCCATGGGGCTGGATCTAAACTTAGTCACACTCTGAGGTTTCTTACAGTAGGGAGTACAAACTCAATGTGTGCTTTTTGGCTGGAGCCGCTCTCCTGTCTGCACAGCCTAACACAAAAAATATCGCTGGGCTGTTGGGGAAGCTGCTGACACAACTGAGAAACTGAGTGGTAAAGGCTTGTCATCAAAATCAACAAACCTGGAGGCAAATGGGAACCTGGTGGTGTGAGTAATCGCGACCCCTTGCCCAGCCACTTGGAGCAAACTTTCTCTTCTCAATAATCACCAGGTTTTATGAAAGAAAAAATGAATTGCAGATGAAGCACAGAGCAAAATGTCCCTACATTCCTCTTACTGAGGAAAAAAAAATCTCCTTCTTTGGGCTCAGTTGTGCACGCCTTTGCTGTGTACTGAGCTGCAAACGGTGGCCTCTCAGTTCATTAATTGACAAACACCATCCTCTAAACATTTCCAGGCACAGTCATTTTATTTTCTCAGGTTTACTCAGTGGTTCTTACTGAGGTTTGCATTTTTCCACGCATGTGCTGAGAATAAACTTGCCCCTACAATCTCATCTCTTGTGCTCTGAGAAATTTTGATAATGTAATTCATAAGCAGCTTCATTTTCTGGGTCTTWCTCTTTTTGCAGCTCTCCTGGTTTTGGCTGTTTACTCCTCCCTTTACAGCAAACTGCCCCGTTTCCCAAATACCGCAGGACTTTCTGAACTGCAGCATTTTATTCCATTTGTCTCTCTTTTTAAGAGACTGATCCAYCTTAAAGAAATTTTTCTCATTTAAAAATAATTTTGCTGTGGTTTTATAGTCAGCATGGTTCCCCCCAAAAGAAACAAAAAATCCCTGCAGGCCTATTTCTTCTCCTTCTCCCATGATTACACTGGTGTAAATGACACTGGTGCCAATGGAATTATTCCTGTTTTACTCAAGTATAAAAGAGACCAAGGTTTGCAGGATGGGGCATACTCAACATCTTCACAAAATCATAACAGGGACCAGGCAGAAGGGTACCTGCATCTGTCAAAAGGGATCTCAAACTCCTCTTTCATCTTCAGTGTCTCAAATAGAGGAATATAATCATCCACCAGCAGTATGYAACAACCCTTGGGGTGAAATCTAGCAACGCATTTACCATGGAGAAAAGGCAAAAGCAGCACAGCACGGCCCCTTAGGAATGTAAGCAAGGAATAGAGCATCCAGCTGAAATTAGTGTTACTATTTGCCTCGTAGAAACGCTTGGGAAGCCCAGCCAAATTCAGGGCTCCAGCCTACTAGAGCAGCTGCAGAGAGGGCAGTCTCTGTTCCCCAGCGCTCACAGTCCCAGTGACAAACAGCAATCAGACCGCGGCCAGCACGAAGTGGAGCCAGGCAGAACTAAAATATCCCTGTTGGAGTGCGGTCCCATGAGGACAGTGTTATGTCTTACCAGAAACAAAGAGAAGAGCACATTTCCAGTCTCAAAGACTTCTCTGTCCCATTAAGGAAAGCTTCAGACTACAATTAGAAAAAAAAAAAAACAAGAAAAAGAGACATAGCCACAGCGTGCCAGTTTGCATCCAAATGCAGCCTAGAAAAAGCTGTTGTGCTCCCAGGAGAAGGCTGCCAGCACCCTCTTAGACTGGTGGCTCCAGCCACCTCACTTGGGAGGGTGGGAATGTGACCCTGGAGGGAGACCATCCCTCCCCCACACCCAAAGCCACTGGGTAAATATTGACTCAGAGCTGAATCACCCCTTCCTGTCCTGGCCAAGGTGTTTCCCTGCATCCAGCGTGCGAACAAGCCCACCCTGCAGAGCCCAAAATATCAGACAGGAGCTGGTGCCCATGGTGATCAAAGGATGTGGACTCAGACAGAGAGGCAAAGCACCTCTGTTTTGGCAGGATTGATGTTTGCTTGCTCTCAGAGTGGGCAAAAGCCTCCTCCATTTAGTTATTCAGGAGGACACATGGTGGGAAGGRTGGGTAGATGGAGGAATGAGGCACGTGGAACCTCCTAGTGCAGTTCTTCTGTTCTTATCACATCAAACACCCCTCAAATTCTCCGACTGCTGCTCCACAACTGCTGATGGTATTGTTCCATACACCAGTTGATGGTACAGCACGGGTCCGGGTTCACGAAATTTCTGCCCCAAGATGCGCTGAAGTAACAGTGAATTCGTGAGAAGGGGTAGAAAAAAGTCCARCTGCCTCAGTTGTCCAGCTGTTTCCAGCTCAGGATTCATCCCTGGTTGGATGATTTGGATCATAACTCTAAATCTGTCCAGTTCATAATCTGAGGGTGTTACAGTAAAGCCCAGGAAAGATCTGGGAGCCAAATGGTGTTGACCACTGACCAGAGCTGTGAGTGGGTGTCATGAACTTTTGGGTGGCTCCTGGCTTGTGTAATTCCCCTGTAAGTACAGGGGAAGGCTGAGTTCATTGTTGCAAGCACAGGTCTGGATTTCATTTCATGTCTGCTACAGATTTCCTAACTGGGTCACCACTCTAGCCTGGAACACAGAAATGATATGTTCCTCTTCCACTGAGATGTTACAGAGCTGAGGATTTGATGGTTTCAAAACTGGTTGAAGATCTCCAAGGAAAAGGATGCGTAAGAAAAAGCACATGCTATGGATCACTGTATATATGCTATGTTACCAGAAGTGTTGTATTGATGTATTTCAAAACTGGGAACTGGGTTACATTTTCATTCCCCAGTACAAAGGCAAATACATTCCAAACAAAGCAATGTTGTTTCAACAAAGCAAGGGTTGAAATCTCTCCAGGGCTTCATTCTGTCTCATTTAGATCGGGCATAAGATCTTAAAGCAGAGTTTAGTGGTCGGCCGATCATGCTCCTCTGGGAAATGACAGAGTGGTAATTCAAAAGGGGTAGTGAAGTACAGCATTGTCTTGGTCTGCAGGACTGTTCTTCAATAAAACCAGCGTCTCACCCGGCTTACAGGAGAACATTTTGTTCCAAAGGAGCTGTGGCTCTTCAATAAACAAAAGAATTCACCTCCGGCTAGACTTGGGTGTAAAATGAAAATGTTATTGGAGACAAAATGTCTTTGTGAAGACAGCATTTCCATGATGCCTGCCACAATTTCCCGGGCATATCGAGCAGTTGAARTGAAAGAGGATGAAAGGTACATCTCCAAGGCATTGACTCCATGGGTGTTTAAAACTTCTTTCAGGCTTGGGAAGTGGTTTTAGTTCAGACCAGAAGCTCTGAGGAGGGGAGAAGCAGCCTGGGTCCTGTCTGGCCATGGGCTGGCAYTCACCCTCTTTGCAGTAAGGACTCAGATTTGATCACGAGTGAGTTGAATCTTCCAGTGCTCTCCTGAAAGCCTTTCCTTGGAGTAAACAAGTTCTCCCACATCTGACAAGAGATTGGGAAAGCATCCCAGGATATCTAAACACAAAAAACTATGAGATATTCCTCCTCCAGTCTGCAACTCCTGGTACACTCGGGAAAGTTCACAAACAGCAAAGGAGCGGTAGGGTCATTCAGGGAAATAATTCATGTCCAGACTGGCATAACTCAGGTGTTCAGATATGGCTGTTTCCCACCCAGATTAACTCTGCAGAAAAGATATGGTMTCTGTGGTTCCTCGGTGAATGAAGATGATAAAAATCACCTAAGGCTGTGCAGTTTCAGGGGATTTTTGTTACAAGATTATTTTCCTAAAAATGGGATCGTGCCTTTGGGGATGAAGCATACTTGGAAATATATGAAAATTTTATCAATTACATGAGTTAGTTCCTACTTTTCTTGCATACTTATGGCAAGATCATTCCCTTGTGATGCTCAGATCACTGAGGAGTTCTTTGTTGTACAGTCAAGGTGTCCACTTTTAGCTTGACGAGCAGGTTTTGGTCTGCAAGCTCTTAGGCAGAGAAACAGCCAAGCTCATCTTGCAGAGACACTTTTATGGTGCATCTAGTAATGGCCTACTCAACCTTTATTTCACCTAAAAGCTGCTCACTAAGGAGAACCAGCAACCTTGGTTCTGCTCTAGGTAGGACAGGGGACTCTTCACTCTTTTCACTGCCTCTTCCATTTAAGTGGTGAGTTTCCACAGCTTGAAAGATGGTACAAGATAAGGACTACTAGACCACTGCTCTGCTGTGGAGACTCTAAGGCTTTGCAAAAGCCTTTTGCTGGGGCAGTTGGATGGTAAATACCCAGGAAAAATACGAAGTTCCTGTGTTTCAGTGGGGAACACAGCTGTGACAAGCCTTTGAGAGAGACAAACCACCCAAAAGCACAGCATGGAGGAGGTTCAAGGTAATCCAGCCTGGGTGTAGTTTATTTCATGAATCAGCCCAAGAAAAGCCATATGGTGTCTGCAAAAGAGGCCTGTCCACTGCTGGCTGGACATTGTCCTTGTTGGGCTCTCTGTAGGAACCTGAAATCTCGTTGACTCATGTGGACCGAGTTTCCAGACTTGACTCACTGGCTACTAAAACCATAAGATTGCATGGTTTGTCTCATATTTTTCCTGGGAAAAAAAATCCAGCAGGAAAATGTAACTATCTTTGGTTAATTAACATCTGAATCTGCTTTGAAGCCTTCAGAGGATATATGTAAAAAAATTAAATTAATCTCAAACCAGCAAAGAAAAATAAACTTGAAATATCTGGATTTGTTTCTTTAAATGTTCCTGGTTGCCTCATCCTGAGATGCTGGAGTGTGTCCAGGGAAGGGCAACGGAGCTGGTGAAGGGTCTGGAGCRAAGTCTGATGAGGAGCTGCTTAGGGAGCTCAGCCTGGAGAAAATGAGTCTCAGGGGGGACCTTCTCACTCTCTACAAACATCTGAAATAGGCTGTAGCCAAGTGAGGGTTGGCCTCCTCTTCCAGGTAACAAGGAATAAGATGAGAGGAAATGGTCTCAAGTTGTGTCAGAGGAGATTTAGATAGGATATTAAGAAAAATTTCTTCACTGAAAGGGTTGTCAAGCATTGGAACCCTGGGAAGTGGTGGAATCATCATCCCTGGAAATATTCAAAAAGAGTGTAGATGTGGCACCTGGGAACATGGTTTAGTGGTGAACTTGGCACTGTCTGGTTGATGGTTGGATTTGATGATCTTGGAGGYTTTTTCTAACCTTAATGATTCTATGATTGTTTGGTTTAAAGGTAAAAATGCACATCCCGTCTCTTTTGTATCTCTTAGTACCTGCCGAATGTCATGGAGTCATGGACCTGTTCTAGGGCCATGTGTGGCAGGAATTGCAACTGAGAAAGGTACAAAAAGTAGGCACACAAGTGGTTTTAAAGAAACTATTTGTGGCTCATCAATATCAAAAATTTGCTGCATAATTGGAAAAGAATCCTCACTTAAAGAATCCTAACTTAAGAAACCCATTGCTGTAGGA
>NW_026623481.1:711339-713660 GCF_030028575.1 Malurus melanocephalus
AGGAAAAAGAAAAAGAATAAAAAAAACTATGGGATGTTTACGATGTCAATAAAACCATAATAGGGACATTTAGAAAGACAATAGTACGTATTAGGGAAAGAAAACAATACTCTCAGAAGAATTACACGTGTTGGAAAAGCTGTCTGTTTCAAAACAGGAAAAATCTTTCGGTGTAGCTGATGACCAGATCCAGAGGAGGAATTACACACAAGCTCTTTCAGTTGCAGTCCATGTAGCTGCAGTCCATTTTGAGCCTGATCTTAAATCAAAGCTGTTGGYCTTCATCAAAGGTGATTGCTGATAGTGTAAACATCTGTCCTGGGCCAAAAACCTGATTCATTAGAGGGATGTCAGGAAAATTTCCTACAATGGACTATGGCTTCACTGTTAGTGAAGGTTTTTTGATACTTCCTTGGAGGCAGAATTTACTGACCACTGACAGAGGCAAAATACAAGGCAGTCTGGACAAAGTGGTCTGAACAATTTACTGCTTTCTTCTTCTTCCTGTTTCTTTTGGCTCTTCAGAAGTAGTTGTCAGTCTTATTTTAGTTTCAGAGGACCTAAAATGTCTCCCAAGCCACTTTGCCATCCTCAGTAAGCTGCTGGGAAGGGAGCATATGTGGGTGGAGAAGATATTCTTGCGTGGCCACGGGAGGGCTGGGCTGATGGTCTTAAGCACCACAGATTTTTCTGCTGTGCCTTTTTTCTATGCTGCAAAGGTGAGGTTTGCAAATTCCCCAATTTAGGAAGTTGTGTTAACAGAGCTGAAGGGCAAAGGAGCCATCAAAGGGCTGAGCTGGCAGTGATGGTTGATGGGGAAGATGAAAGTGGCCTTTGCTTCTGGTTCCATGATGGACTTCTGTCAGGGCATTTCATTTTCCATGAGTTTCAGTCTCTGGCCCCCACAAAATGCAGCCAAGTGTGGGACTCGTCTGTGCAACGCTTTGAGCACAGCAGGAAAAATGTGTTGGGCAATGAGCACTGTCATGAGGAATTGCCTGCTGCCCAACAATATTACCTCTCCAACGTGCCTACCTCCTCTTTTCACATTCCCTCCCCACACTGAGATGTCAGGGCATCCTCAGGGACTCTTCTGTTTTCGGAAATGACAGGAGCTGCAGAGCACTTCAAAAAGTCTGGCTCTGTCCCTTAGGTGTCAAAGAAGGACCTCAGGTTCCTGGAAAATCTGGTCCCGAGTGAGTGTAAAAACACACATTTTGTCAGGAAGTGAATAAAATCTCACTGAAATTAAGCCAGGGACAAAGATGAAAAAGCAGATGGCCCATGACAAACTGTGAGAACGAATTTGTTCGCATGACATGGGAATAAGTATGTACTCATAACAGACTATTACTCAAGAAATTTTGAAAGAGCACAACTCCACAGGAGTCATAATAGGATTAGTCACATAAAGCTCAGTCCAGCTAAGCCTGGTGCATTGTACCTGAAAGAAGAGAAACAGACCCCAAAACAGACCACATTTAAAAAAAAATTCTAAAGAGATGCACAGGTTTATGAAGTCAGAAAAAGTTTTAAGTGAATTAGAATCTGTAGAGTAGGTTGTGGATTATTATTAGGCTGCTTAAAAAGCAAAAGGCCAGAGGAAGGAGCCTTGCTGAAATGACTCAAMCAGTTTGACAGCACAGAGACAGAGTTGGGGTATTTTTTGTGAAATGTTATGGACTCTGGAAGGGACTTTGCCATGTGCTCCATTACAGCATTGTTCTCATAATCTACAATTATTCACAATTATTTGCAAAATCCCTTTAAAATAATTTTAATGGGGAAACCACAACAGGAGAAATAGGGTTGATTTGGAATAGTCTGATCTATTCTTTTTTCCCAATCAATATTTTGCACAAAACTCCTGCCTTGAACAGGCATGTTTAATTACATGAAAACCCTTATGTCATTAAAGGGAGCAGCATCTTGATATATACAATATTGGGGATTTTTTTCTACCTACAAAGAGAGGAGTGGGTTCCCAGGACACAGATCTGATTTGCTTTATCTAAAATATAAATAACAATAACCTTACCTGATGTTTTTATGAATTTTTCTAAGCTGTTCACCCAAAACGAGTGGTCAGAGCTAGTTTAGACTAATTAATTAAWTAAATAAATRAATAAATAAAGGGTAGACTAGAGACAAAATTATGTCTAGAGCCAAATTGCATTTCTGAAATCACATGTGTGCGAACACCAATCCTGGAGTGCTCACACTGATGCTTCTGTTCAGACCTACTCCACTGTAACATCTGGTGGCCTCTTCACCCAAACTGGTGGCTTAATCCCTTCCAAACTTGCTTGAAACCCTTCTCA
>NW_026623481.1:714328-745117 GCF_030028575.1 Malurus melanocephalus
GCTCCAGATTCAGATCCCAAAGATGGATTTTGTCCGTGCAAAAGCAGCACCGCCCTCAGTGACGCACCCGCTGCTCTCGGGCTTTCATTTACCACAAGCTGTTGGGACTGGAGTTTCAGTTCTCACCAAAAAGCGGAGGCAGGCGTATATTTAGACTTTCTTGGGAAGCAGCTGCGGAGCGCAGGGGGAGCGCGCACGCACTCGGTCCCGGCACACACACAGACACCGACAGCTTTGGAGCAGCTGCACAGACCTGAGCAGAAAGGACAGGGCACAGAGGCCTCCTGCAGGTCACTGTCTCACYAAAGGCTCATTTCAGTACCTCAGTATTGTTGTCATTGAATCACAGCATCACAGGATCACAGTTTGGTATGGAAAGGATGTTAAAGATTGGCTCGTTCAAACCTCTCTGCTCGTTGTAGGGACACCTTCTGTCACACCAAATTGCCCAAAGCCACATCCAGCCTGGCCTTGAACACTTCCAGRGAAGGCACATTTTCTCTGAGCARCCTGTTCCAGTGCCTCAGTATCCTCTGAGTAAAGAATGTCTTCTGATGTCTAGTCTGAATCTCTCTTATTTTAGTTTAAAYTCATCCCCCTTTTCCTATCACTGTCTCCCCTTGTTAAAAATTGTTCASCCTCACTTTTATAAGCCCCCTTGAATTACTGGTTATTTAAATGAATAAATAGAGTACTGGCACTATTGAAATAGATTGTTGGCTCAGTCCTGACTCACTTGAAAGATTTTCACCTTCTCAACCACAARTATTTGTATCCTTGCAGCACTCTTGGGGCTTCAAGTTCTACTCTCCTGCATCTTAAACCTTACCTCCATGGTTTTGTGCCCTCCATGGGAACACAGAGGCAGCATTTCCCATCTCTTGCTGTGATTTGATTGGAAATTGGCAGTGCCAAGAGGATRGAGCCAAGCTCTAGTCTGTGGCACAGGAGGAACAGGCAGGAACTGATGCCCAGGAAGTTTCACCTGAACATGAGGAAAGAGTTCTCTCCTGTGCAGTGACTGAGTACTGAACAGAGACCAGAGAGGCTGTGGAGTTCTCCCTYACTGTCTGGACACAATCCTGTACCCTGTGCTCTGGGATGGCCCTGCTTGAGCAGGGGGCATGGACAAGCTGACCCACTGTGGTTTCTTCCAGCCTGGCCCATTCTGTGATTCTTAYTCTGAATCTTACTCTGAAATTACTCATTACATTTACATATAAAGTGAGGAATGCAGCTCACCCAATTTCAGACATTTAGAAGTAACTCATTCCATCTAAGGACGTTTACTTACCCTTACTGGGAGGTGCTGGGTGGGGAGGGACACTTCAGGGCAGGATCCTTCACCCCACTTAGGGACTTGATGGCTGGGAATGGCTTTAYCCCAGAGGTGCTTCTCTCTTGGATGGAGCCAGCTTGACTGCCTCACGCTAGATGCCAGCTGAAGGGCTAAGTTTGATGAGCTGAATCTGTGGAAAGTCATGCTCCTGCTTTTCCCTCAAGGTTTCTTCTGCACAAACCTTTCCCTCATTAGCTGACAAAAGACTAAGAAATCAGAGTTTGCAGCAATTTGGCTGCAAGGCAGATAAAATCAGTAGTCAAACAAAAGCAGTTTAGATAGCCAAGACTGCCTGTAAAGTTAAATACGTGCTCTGCTCATACAGCTGAATGCATTTAAAATTACTTTAGTTTGCCATTCTCACAGGGCAGACCATTAATCTTTTGGTAACATCCRTCATCATGAGCAGGACAAGTACCAGGAAAATCTCTCCTGGAGGTGCTCCYCTGGTCCCTCTCATTACTGAATTACCTGCCCTATTTACAGCCCCATGAGTTTTGGACACCTTGAGATCCTCTTGGAGGTGCCAGAGCAGAARTGTTTCCTCTTGTGAACAGGTAACACAAGGAGGTACAATGGCTTTCCCTTTGGGAGATCCATTGAAGATCGAGAGAGCAGGGAATATTTTTAAGCTGGGCAGTCATATTTATGCATTGGCATTGTTTTCTTTTGCAATATAGGCATTTTCAGATCATGAGATCCACATCCAAGCTAGTTATCCAATACTATTCCCAGCAAAGTGATGAGGACATATCACTCTCATTCTAGCAATAAAGTGGTGGTGCTAGACTTATTTATTCTACTGGGTGCAAAGAAAGTATTGGGAATTAGATAAGATGTACATTTATGCTGTAGACTGTGGCTGTGCTGCAGACCCTGTAGACAAGCTAAAGGTGACCTGAGGGAATGGCATGCAGCTGTGTCAGGGGAGGTTAAAGTTGGATATTATGCAGGGTTTCTTTACTCAGAGGGTGGTTGGGCACTGTAACAGACTCCTGAGGGAGGTGGTCACAGCACCAAGCCTGGCAGAGCTCAAAAAACCTGCAACACRCTGTCAGAGACATGGCATGATTTTTGGGGTGGACCTGTACAGGACTAGGATTTGGACTCAATGAGCCATGTAGGTTCCTTCCAAATCCAGATATTCTGTGGTTCTGTGACTGGAATCCCATTTCAATGAACCAATCCTCCTGAAGGATGAGGCAAAGGTTCCTGGGCACTCMGAATAAAAGAAATTACTCTTGAGGCTGCTCAGAGAGATACAGCTGGTATGTCTAAGCTCTCTTTAGGGGGCTTTCCTTCTGTATACAACATGAAAAATGCAGGGGCTTCCACTTACAGTTTAGCTGATTAGATGAACCTAATCCCAAACCAGGTTTTCTGAGTCCTGGATTAACTTCCCCATCTGGTGGTACAAATTTTCTTCTAAGCTACAAACCTTCCTTGACAGCCTGTGGGAGCAGGCTGCGGCATCAACCCAACTTCTGTGGCCTGGGTGTAGGGATGATGAATGACCAGGCACAGGTGGGTTCATATCTTTAGGGAAGGTGACTGCGCTTTTCTGAGCATTCTCTGCTCAACATCTCTCATTCATTCACCCAGCCCCAGTTGGCTCCTGCTCTGTCTGGATGTGGGTGGAACACTCCCAGAAATGACACTGCACCTGGATGTTCCAGTTAAGACTCTCTTTCTGTGAGGACTGTGCAAAAAGAGTGACAAAAGAAGCACCAAAATCATGATGAGTGGAAATGAGGGGGAAAAAATTACAGAGGAAGGAAATAAATGGAATCATCTTGTTGTATCTGATACACAACAGTAGTTGTTTTCTCCATGCTTCATTTCTACTCTGAACTCCCATATAACTGGGCTTTCTCAAACACACCCCGGCAATTTTGACCATGGAGAAAAAATCGTTGACACTGTTTTGGGCAGGGTTTATGACTGAGCAGTCTCCAAAGATCCCTCCCAACTTAAGTGATGCTGTGATTCTGCAGTCTCTGRATGCTGAGCAGCTGGGTCAGCCCCGTGCTGACCATCAGCCTCTCTGGGTTCACAGACTGCTCTGTGATCTGAGCATTGCAACAGCTCCCACACGTCCTGGATGCACAAGGATTCCTGTGCAGGTGTCCCAACACCCATGTGGAATTTCTCAGATAGAAGTGTGGGAGCCTGATCAAGCTGAGCAAGTTGTGTTTAAAGGCTGTACAACATAAATAAAACTTAAAGAGGGATTTGGGGRATGACAAAGCTGTGGCTTCTGATAKGGAAACWACTCTGTTTGGAAAGATTTCATCCCAGTGGAAGAACTTTTGGTGTCCAGATTTTTGCCTCTATTTTTGTCTGTGTTAGTTGCTACTCTGTATATTAACCCCAGTATCTCTTTGACCATTTAAGAATCGTTTGTGACAGTTATTTGCCACAATGCTAAACCAGATTACATCAAGGTTTGTCAAGCTTCTTCTGCTCCCTAATGTATGGRAAAATAYTATATTTAGTTTGGTTTGCTCAGGCAGTGTGGACAGGAATTATCCACGCTATATATGGACCATAAACACTGTTCTGGTTAACACCACAGTGCAGCCAAACCTGAAACTTTCATCTCAGCCCTTGCAAACTTTGGTGGTTTGGATGGAAAAGGAGGCTGTATTTGAGCTGCACTTTATTTTTGTTTTTGTTTTGAAAAACCAAAGGCAAATCTATAGAAACCTGACTTGCAGCATCCTCAGACCACCTCCAGCAGACAGGGATCAAGTCCCTGTGTGGGCAGGGACTTTATATTGGGAAGAAAGCCAATGCACAGAGGAAGGAAACCATTTCAAGGAACCTGCAGTAACTCTCCATAAAAATCTCAGGGACTTAAAGGCAGACTGAGTTTTGTGTCATAATCCCCTCCAAGCAACATATGTGTCTGGTTAAGAATAACATAGTAGTCCCATGTGGGACAAAGATGGACTTTTTCTGGCTGCATGTCCAGCTGGTTTGGTATTAGAAATGACAGGGAAAAACCTTTGYCTTTGAGTCACAGTTTCAATTTGCTATCTGGAATACCAAACCAKCCAGTAATGAAAATAGATTTCTCACATCAGATTTTTTAGATGCCAGAAATAATAATGGCATGGTGTTAACACCTCAGTACTTGGCTTTCTCTAGGTTGTTTTAACCCAGATAAATTTATTAATTTGTGTCTTTGTATCCACAGCAGTGACTTAAAATTTGCACTTATTTGCAGCAAAAGTAGTTTTTAAATCCATCTGTCTTACACTGACCACTCCCCCAGCATCTCACCACCTTCTGTATGACGTGTTCCCAACTCTAAAATAAAGGTGTACAGCGTGGTGTAGTAATTCCACCAATGCAGATCTTAGAGGCTGTTTAAAAGCTAAAATTTCCTACTGTATTTCTGGTTTTCAGAATGGTTATAAAAATAGGATCATCCTTACCATATGGTATGTAACAACTGGGCACAGTGGGTAGAGCACCTTGGACCATCCAAGCCTTTGTATATCCTCTAGATGCTGCTCTTTCTTCCTGTGCTGTATCTGATGGATTCAGCCCAAGCAAGAATGTTTCTAATGACCTTAGTGGACATTGGATGAGGTCCACTGAATGCCTGCAAGAGGGCACAAGTGTCAGGCTGGGGTGCCCAGTGTCAACAATTTCTTTCTCTTTCTTCTTTTTTGATTTTCATATCTGAAGCTGCTGAAGGGATCCAGGCAGGGGTATACATCACAGTTTGTGAACTCTGCCATKTTTCCACATATAAAAAAATTAAATTATTGAAGGGTCTAAGCCACCAGGTAGCTCCTACTATGTCTGGTGTTTAGCTGTCAATTCAAGCCCAAATGCTGAAAACTGGGACTTTCTACAAAGCAACAATTAACTTTAGCTYTGGCAGAAGCTGTCCAGCCCTCCCTTCTCCACAGGAGATCTGAGTCACTCAGAACATTACCAGGCTGGCCAGGAAAGCACAGTAGGTAATTCAGTAGGTAATTCACCAGCTAATTCACAGCTATGARACGCCAACCAGAAAAATGTTCAGGCCTGTCCACAGGCTTTATGAAGAATGAGGGTGGAAAGATAATTTAGTTTTATGATATTAAGTTCATGTTTGCCTACAATAGGCTCTTGTCTTAGATTACATCTGTTCTTTTCTAATGGGCCTATGGAGTATCAGTGGCAGCTGATGGAATTTCCCCTTCTGTGAGAGAAGGCTGGTCCCACCGAGGGGACAGCGAACAACATTCCGTCTGTAAGTACACGTGTGAATCCAGGCTTATGGTGTATCTTCCTTGCAGATTCAGATCCTTGCACTCCTGATGCTCCACCTGCTGCCACTTCACCACCAACTTCTGAAGAACCTGGACCTTTCACAGCTCCAGCATCACCCTCCTGCTCCTCTGACACTGGTACWGCATCATTTTCGCCACCATTACCCGCATGTGTTGCAGCCTTGCATCCAAAACCATCTCCTATTTCACCATCAACATCCACTTCTGCTGCTGCTGTTCACCCCGGACTTCCTTCTCTTCCTGCCCCACCTGCATCCACTCCATCCCTGCACCCTGGGATTTATTTGCCCGTGGTCCCCYCCAGCGGTGCCACTCACCTCATCAACTGGCTGCCCTTCTTGGCCTCGGCAACGCTCGCCACCATTCAGGGCAAGGAGGAAGAGCAGCCCCCCATAAGCACAGGCTCCCTGGAGGGCATGAAGCCCTGCAACAGCCCAGCCCCACACCCCTCCCATGATGAAAATCCCCAGGCAGCCCCTGTGGGAAGCGGCGCTCCGGGGGCTGTTTCCCCACCGCCGGCTGCCCAGGCCGTGCCCGCGGGCTCCGAGGTCACGGCGAATGTGAGCGACATCCTGGCGGAGCTGCGGACCATGAACAGCCACCTGTCCACCATYGCCCGAGCCCTGACCCAGCTGGCATCGTCCCTGGCACCCCAGCAGGATGCTGGTGGCACCCMACCTCCTTAGTGGTGGGGGTCACAGGGAATGGTGCTGCCCAGAGGGAAGGAACCCTCCCCAAACCTGCCCACGCCGTCGGAGCGGGTTTGCTGCGGCCGCAGACACYGACCACGTCTCCCCAGTGGGTTTTTCTGTCTGTTTGTTTGTTTGCCCCTTGTAAATGGCTGCATATATTAAAAAATAGTTTTGTGGTCTTGTTAATAAAATTGTTTATATTTCTCGCGTTCCTTTCAGATGCGCTCGCTCCCCTCCTCTCACCCATTAACCGCACGAGTGCTGGTAGGACCCGGTGAGGGCTCACACAGAAAACGCTGGGAATCTGAAGTGGTGAGAAGTTACCCACAAGAAAATGCTTGAGGAGGTGACAAAACCCTGCTGGTCAATGTGGGGGGACAAAGAAAGGACACAATAAAACTCTGACAAATTTCCCTGTTTCTCCCACCCATGCTGTATGGTGCAGCTCTGTTGAAATTGGAGCCCTTCCCAGTGCACGAAATCCCAGGGGTGGTTGTGACCAGCAGTGCAGGTACACKCCATGGTGAATTGTCCAGAATACAGTGCAGGGTAGCTGTCTAAGCAACACTGGGGCTGAAAAGCTACCGAAGAACCTCCTCCACCTCCTGCTCTCGAAGAGAGCGAGAACTGAAGGTGCTTAGCTCAAGTCAATCTGTCTTATTTGCCAGTGGTGCCTGAGGTTCTTCAAGGGCATAAACAGGCCAAGCTAATTTGCAATAATTAGCCAGGCACACATGGATAAATCCTGACATTTCACCATCTTTTCCCTACTGCTAAGGTGTAGCAGCTTGCCTAAAGGTGACATTTGAAGGTGTGAAACCTCAAACAGTCYTCTTTGTAGATGGAGAAAGACCTCTTGGACATGAATGCAGGATTTGCTCCTCCCAGATGTGTGACCTGCAGAGCAGCTGGTGAGGTACCTTTGGACAGGTGGAGGCACCAGAGCTGGGAGWTGAAGGTTGGGATGTGCTTGGAGCTCTGGAAGAGCCCCTGGAAAGAGGACMAACAGTTCTTGAAGAGATGTTTTGTGCATCTCAGCCAAGGCCTGCCCATAGCACCAACAACCACACCAGGTCGTCCCTGTCCACGGTGTCTTTGATCTTTAAGGTCTCTTCCAACCCAAAAACTTCTATCAATTTATATACCATCAGTAAAAATATTTTTTCCCAAAGGTGGGCCAGGCACAGGCCTGGTGGAGGCTGAGCCAGGCTATGGTGCTGCTCTGCCTTTCATCCCAGTGGATTAAAATGAAACACATGCTCATGGCAAACAGAAGAAAATAAAGGTCTCTCTGAAGCTGTGTATGATCTCWCCTTAATTTAGCTAGGCAGCCTTCAGATATCAGGATCTGAGGCCATCTCTAGGAAAATCCCAGACAAACAGACAGATTGCTAGATAAGATTAAAGAGGAAGTATTCTGTCTGTTTGCAAATGTTTCTGTTACAGATGAGCCTAAGCCACAAAGATTGAATCAATATACAAACTTCCCCAAAGCTCAGGTGTATTTGAATTTGAGGTTTGGGTTAGTGCATATGTATTTATATATAAACCTATCCATATTTCTGATTCTGTGCCTGAAAGACAAAGGAACTGTCCTGTTCAATCATGTTTTTTGTTGGGTTTTTTTTCTAAGGCTGATCAATCTTTTTCCCCTCTGCTGTGTTCAGCAAAAAGGGGAAAAAAACCTCCAGCCATTTCCTAGACATTCTAAACTACCTTTTGAATTTGTGTTTCAACTAAAGAAGATAAAAGGAGTGTCTTTAAAGCATTCTGGCTTTTGATTTGGCCAATGCAGTTCCCTTAGACAAAAAAAAAAAAATAAATAAAGAGAGCTTATCCCTTTTCCTACTTTCATTATAAAATATAGGACAGGAAATAAAGGGGAAAGCTCTATGATTAAAAAAATTTAGAGGAATAATTTTCATTTTTTACCATCTTTCCCTCTTTCAGCTTAGCATAAATAGTAAACAAACAGCATATTCTCCTGCTGTTAATAGTTTTGCTTGAYTGATCCTGCTGTTTTCCAATAGTAACTTTTCATGGCCTAATGCTGATGAMAATGTTGGAGTTTTGTGGAGCAGTGCAAGACACGCAGCCACAAGTTCAGGAAGTCTTCAGGAAGTCTGTGCAGCTGCTGATACTTTTCCAACCAAGGATAGCACTGACTTCATAGAGGTGTCTAAGGGATCTGGGAGCACTTTGCATGGCACAGAAATCCAGAAAAAGCCTGAAAGATTGGCTACATTCAGCTGCAAAGACAGTGTTCCTCATTCTGAAAGATGCTATGAGTGTAATCCAGCTGGCAGGGAGGGAAAAGTGCTGTTCCCAAGCCTCTTCCTAAAGGAACAAATTTTCTGTGCTCTCACAGATGAAGATATGAAATGCTGAGCACTCTTTCAGTCTGGACCCCGAGCTGTCTGGTCCTGGAGCACCCTGACACCCAAGCAGGACCAGAGCCTGGAGGCAGAAGCAGCAGCTTTTGGAYTGGCTTGGTAACCACTGCTGGCTCTCCCAGGGCACAGCAGCTGGCTCTGGGGCCAGACAGAAGCTGGTTGTGGGCAGGGGCAGTCCCTGCACCCTGAGCCAGCCTGAGCCCGGCCAGGGCTCTTCTAGTGCCCCATCTGCTGTGTCCTGCAGGGTTTGTGCCCAGCCCATGTGAGTTTAAACCCAGCTCAGGTAKGTCTGTGCCACCACRGCACAAAAAGCCTTCACTGCCATGYCCAGAGGGGTCCTGCCCACGGGCTCCTCTTTCAGCAAAGTGCATTTTTCTCTTCTGAGTGCATTGACACTTGTGTCCCTCAGGAATTACTCCCTCAACTCAATTAAACCACTTCAACACTGCAAGGAACACATGGTCACTCTGTTTCTGCCCTTCTTGGATTTCATCTGTTCCCATCCCCATCCAGTTTGGTGCTTCCAGCCCCAATACCACTCTCTGTGCTCAGCAGCTTTACTGGCTCTGCTGAGCTGCTGCTCCACACGTGCTATACCACCAGTCAAAAGCTGGAGTCCAGCTTACAACAAAAAAGTCTCCCAAAGCTCACGAGAGTGGCAGCAGAATGGCTGGAGAAGGACAGAAACCCCAGTGCAGCTGGCACTGTGTCCCTGCAGTCCTGCAGCACCTGTGGAAATGACAACTCCTGGTGGCTCCAATGAGACAGAGCCGCATAACGCATGGCAAAGAGTTCAAGAGACTTTCTTCTTTAAATTACTCATTTTTACTCAGCTCAAAGAGTGAGGGCCTGAAAGTTATAGTGCCTTGGTGAGTGTTCAAAGTGTAGAAATAATATCATCATCGCACACTCCAGGAGCTGATAAAATATTAAAAATTCCCTGCTGGCCTTGTCTCTCTTGCAACATCTTCAGCATCTCCTTCTCCTTCTTCTTCCACAGTCTTGTTATTTTCCAAGGCAGGAGTTTATGGGGCAAGATTTATTTTAAAATTGACAGATGCTGCTTTTCTTTTCTACTAAAATACCCTGAAACACTCTGAATGAGAAAATTTAAAGGCTGAAGGCCAAATTGTTAGAGTCAGCATGGGTAAACAACATAACCCCTTGTGCCCCCTCCATCAGAACCCAAACATACTGATCTCATATTTCACAGTTTATTTCTGAACAAATATTGAGGGTGGATTTCAACTCACCACACCTGAACCATTTAAACCTTGGTTTTGTAGTTTCTACAGCTCCCTCCTCTCCTCTCCAGCCATGGGCTTTCAGCATGCTGTTCATCTCAGCCTAAAAAAGGTATTTWAAATAGGTAGGAAGGCATTTGACTTCTGGCAGTGCCCAACTTTCTCCCCAGACTATAGATGTCTGTGTAAGCCAGATGTTTGACTTCTAGGTGGCTGGAAGTAAATGAAACAAATCCTCTGTTGGTAATTGCAGTTCATTGTAAACCGGTGGAACATTAATATATCACATTTATTTGAATCACAATAGAAGTGTGAGGAACTGGAAGAGGGGAAACGGGAGCTCAGGAGAATAGGACTGACAGTAAAACTGGAAGCCCCCGCAAAATATCCAGCTCCAGCCCCATGCCAGGAGTTATCCTGTGCCARGAGAGCACCCAGAGGAACATCCAGGTCATTCCTTTCTCCCAGAGAGKTAACTCCTCAGGATGTGGAACTGAAAACTAAACAGCTTCATGGGGTTTGAGTGATGTACTCAGTGTCTGCTGCTCCAGCAGGAATTATTTAAGGAAGCAGCAGGCTGTACAATATTGTATTAGACTGCAACTCAAGAAGGTGGGAGAAATCACAGGTTTACCCTGGAGAAATAGGAAACCGGGTGGTTTTTCGCTTTGTTTTCTCTAGCACACATTATTCTTGAATATTTGTACACACATTCACTGTAACGACACTCAAATCTCCCACTAAAAATAATTTATAAAGAAGCATTGCTGGGGAGTGCATTCCTCCCCATTAGCCCAGCTGTGAGCTGGCAGCTGCAAGCCTGGGACTGAGCTCCCTCCTCCAGACGAGATGATTTTCCAACACAGCTCTGTCTGGGAAGCACAAAGCAGGTACCCTCTGCCAGATGCCCCTGTGGACACCCATCTCTGCCCACAAAACCATCGGGTCTATGCCTCCAGCTTCCTCTCAGACCYTTCACTACAGCATTTTGCAGAGTTCTTCGGGTTTCTGTTCAACTTGGTTCACTCTGTGAGCAACAAACCAGGACACCTGTGCCAGGGGCTGGCTGCCCCCATAACCACAGCGCTGGATCCTGATCCCACAGCTGCCAGCCTGCTGAGAAATCCTCTTTGGATGTCCTGGTCAGAAGATTCTGCACCACCAGTGAGGGCAAGGATACCCTGTGGCCCTGACTGTCCCTGTCCCAAGGCACAGCAGCCTTGGCTGTGCTTGGGAGGGAACAACTCAGTCACCCAGCCAGGGACCAGAGCCACACAGTCCATCCTCATCCCATGGGCTGTGAGCCTCTGCTCACATCACCAAGGATGCAATAGAAATGCAGGCTCAGCCCAGCCTCAGCTGGCTGTGGAGCCCACCATGCCAGAGGAACACCAARGCAGGCAGCACCATTCCCAAAATGCACAGGAGCTGAATAAACCCAGACACGGGAGCTTTCCCAGCTGTGGCTGAGCTGGGAGACTGCTTTTGGAACAAGCACCATATTTGGTATTGCTGAGGTGTTTCTGGTCATCTCTCACATGGAATTTCTTTTACTCTTGACAGAGTTCTTGGCTTAGCCATAAAGGGTTGGGCTGTAGGGCACGAGGCTATAAGGAAATAAAGGTGATGGGAAAAAAAGGTGATGTGCCCTGGGCTTTCAGATGTCATTGAATCACAGAATGGCATGGTTTGGCCTGGAAAGGACCTTAGACATCATCCAGTTCCAATCCCCTGTCATGGGCAGGGACACTTTCCATGAGATCGGGGTGCACAGAACCCCATCCAGCTTGGCAGGAAAAGATGAGGCTCTGTCCTTTCGTCCCAGGACTGCAGCATTGAGCCAAGGTATCCATCTGCTCCTCCATAATCCTGATTGCTCTCTGCCCTCCCCATTTTACACCTGAGCTGTACATTTTCAGGGCAAGGAGTAGGTTTTTGTTCTGCCATCATGCCAAGCTTTTCATGGAAAGGGATTTTAACACTGTGACAGCACAGGGTAATTATTAATAACCAGAGATATCACGAAACCGAGATCTTCCTCTCAACAATGAGGAATTCAGTTATGTAGAAGTTGAAGACACAGAAGTACACCACAAGCCCTTGCTGGGTTCTGCTGCAGACTCTCTAAAATAAGCCAGGCTGAAACAGTAACTTCTCACTACTGCTTTTTCTTGTGGAAGTGGTTCCCAGACACTTGCTGTACATGGTACAATGTCAACGTCTGATTTGATCCACATCGTTCCCATCTACCACTCAGCCTGGATTTCCCATTTGTCTTGAACTTTGGCTGAAATCTCATTTTATTCAGAAACAGGTCTTACTGGAGCAGCCTTCATGAAGAGCTTACTACTTGAAACTCTAATTCAAAACATATTTTGAACAGAAAATTGTGGATTTCTCCCAGCAGAAGCCCTTGGTGATTCATGGTGATRGCAACAAATTGTTTTTGTCACAAAACAAAAACAAGAGGCTTCTGAAAAMAGTCTGAAAAATGCCAAAGATTGTTTTCATTTCTTAATATTTCTTTTATTAAAGATATCAAACCCACTCTGTAGTTAAAGAAATAATTGAAGCATTTTGCTTCCTCTGCATTGCTACATTACCCATTTCCTCAATTTTTTTTGACAGTATTTATTTTGGGTCAATAGAAAATGACATTTCTTCTCCCTGTCAGCAGAATCCAAGCATCAGATACTCATGTGGCTCTTTTAGGAGAGCACAGTGTACTCTTAGCTTAACTTGGCGATCTGTGAGTGGAAATCCAAACCCCACAGTTTCTCCCAGATTCCTCAAAGTAGTGAAAGTGTTGGTGGCTCCAGTCTGGTGTCCCACAGTCTGTGACATGTSTCTCCTGTGAGGTGGTTTTTTGGCTCTATTCCCCAACCTTGATTGGGAAGGGAGCTCGCAGRCCTTCAGGTGATGCAAATTTCCATKGGATTTTGAGCTTGGATTGACCAGCCAGGGCATTTTGATCTGTTCCAGGTGGGATCTGGCTCCATGTGCTTCACTAAACGGTGGCAGACGTTGAACTTTTCAAGCCATGCCAACGGACACGTGATTAAAGCTTCCAGGGGCTTATTCATTTCTTCCGTATAAAATAAGGCAATTTGCACATTTAATGTTAATTCTGTATTGATTATCACTCTTGGGAGGTAAGGATGTCATTATTTTTTAAACACACAAGGCTTTACTCGATCAGACTCATTTGTTTCCTCTGATGGAAGAAAAGGGCCTGAGGTAGAGAGAAGTTAAGGGCTGAGTAGGAGGTTTTAACAGAAATAGTGGGATGAACGTGAGCCAAGGAAAATTTAGGCTGCACATCAGGAAAATTTTCCTAACAACGAGGTCTATTACTACATGGAATGGTCCCCCCAGGGAAAAGGGGGAAGCTGACTAGACAAAGCAATGAAGAACACATTGTAGGGGGCAACCTTTGAGCAGTTGGGGAATGGACCAAGTGACCTAAGTGCATTTTCCATCTCTAATTTGTCTGACTCAATCATTACAGGGGTACAGTGTAGAGTACATGACTCCTGTTCTCTGCCTCATCAGTGCTCCTTGGGAGCACAAAGCCAGACCTGGGGATGTAAAGGACAGCAGAGCTCTGACCTCCAGACTTCCTCACTGAGGTCTACCAGCTCTACCTGGGACTTCTGGCTACCCAGGGGCCCCAGGGTRCATGAACTCAGGTCATTTTTAACTGGACTTTTTCACTCTTCAACTTCACTCTTAGCCCTTTTTTCCCCCCAATTCCTTCCTCTTGTATGACAAAGCTTTTCATGCTCAGAAATCACGAAGTTTTTTGAAAGACAAGCTCAAGCTACCCAGAAACCTGACACAGAGGTGGAATTTCTGAGCACCTGGTGATGCCCATGTGACAGCAGTCACAGCAGCAGACRCCCAGGACCAAACCAGGAACAAAGAGTTGAACTTTGGATACCAAACCTTATGATGCAGCTCTCGTGTCCTCATTTTCCCTGCTGAATTGGACTGGATGAGCCAAKGAATAGGTGAATGCTATTAAATGGTTTGCTTCAGTCAAAACAAATGTGACTCCCTGTAAAGAGGAAGAGTTATTCCTCTTATTCTTGTATCCTGTATGTTTAAATCCTAATGGTCTTCTGGTAGAGTTCCTCAAAGATTTTGGATAAAACTTCTTTAAAAAAAAAAAGTTGATTCACTAACAGCCATAAATTTCTGCAGGAAGGGCCAGTTTCATCACAAGTTCACCCAAAATTTCAAAGTGCTCATAATCCAAATGACATCTCTTGTCATTTTTTTAAATGAAACATCATAGGGTGTTTTTTGTTCATTACTTTTCTTAAATTTAAAWGCAGGTTGTCCTTTCAAATTTTAACTAAATTTAGTAAAATGAAAAGTGCTCTTGGCTATAACCTGAGGAACTGATTTTTTTTTTTTCCTCTCAGAAGAATGGTTTAATATGCCCAAACTACAGTGAGCTTTTTGTCTAAGTATTTTTATCTCCTTTAAAAAAAAAAGTTCAAAATATCAACATTTCCACAGAAGAGAAAAATACCTCCCTCTTTGGCTTATTTATTGTTTGAGCAGGAATTGGTTGAAAATATAGGCAAGATAATGAAAGGCCTTTTTTTTCTGTGCCTTTGCTGGAAAACCTGTATTTATTCTTAGTTTAAATATGGCCCTGAAAACACATGTTTTGAGAAAATAATAGTTATGTTATAAGATAAATTCAGTGTACCATGAATGAGGCTGGAGAGGCTGTGTAACTTTCTGACACAGACTTCATTTGTGCAAGCTGGATTTAGTTTTTCTTTTCATCAGCCTCAGCAGGTTTTATCTCTGCAGCCTCAGTTCACATCTATTTCCTCTCTGTGCAAAGTGTTTGTGTGAATGCAGGGACACCCAACAATGAAAGAGCAGCTTCAGGGAAGAGAGGAGCAAACCAGCTCTGGGAGACCATAAAAAATAGATACAGAAATGCAAAGAGTGGCTGAAAAAGGTTTCTAGAAGAAAAATATTGCTTCTACATATTAAAAAAAAAAAAAAAAAAAAAAAAAAAAAAAAAAACAAAAACCTACAAAAAAACAATGGAGGCATTAAAAAAAAAAAAAAAAACAACAACAAAAACCTACAAAAAAACAATGGAGGCATTAGAAGTAATAACTTAAAAAAACCACACTGGGACAAGACAGGACAAATATCACTTGCAGGGTGAAAAAAAAACTGTCCATGTCAGTAACACCTCTATCAACACCACTTTCGTTTCACCAGTTCCTGTCTAGCCGGGAACTAATTTCTTTGCAGTTACTGAAGCAGAATAACCACAAATCAAACAGTAGGAAAATGATAACCTGCTGAACTCCGTAGAGGCCTCTCGGCTGGGTTTGGTGACATCTGAACTGTGCTTAGACAGTTGTGAAATGTCTAATGTGGGGCAGGCAGTCAATCAGGCTTTGCCCCTGGACTTGTCATTTTGTCAGACAAAGTGGGAATAAAAAAAAAAAATAAAACCCACAAATATTTAGAAAAGTCAAACTGCTGAAAATTATTTATGTGCAAAAGTTGGTTATTTCTTGGAAGGTGATACTAGAATACTTTAATATATTATGAGAATATGAAGCATGAGGGGGAGTACAGAAAGCAGGGAGAGACCCTGTTTGCAGGAGTTTTTCAAAGTTATGTTCCGTTGGCTCAGGCTGCACCTCACTGAAATGAAACTTAACAGGCCAATAAATACAGCACTGCTGAGCAAAAAAGAAGAAGAAATTGTACTAAACTCTGATTATGCTGACATCAGCTGGCCTATAAATTATTGCCCAATAAAAACTATCAAGATGTGAACAAAAATATCTCAGATATCCATTCTGGTAAGAAAATAACAGTTCGGAGCTATTACAGCATAATAATTCAATTTTTTAATATATATATGTTCATATATATATGCTTATTTTGTACTGTGTTCATGTAAAGATCTATTTCAACAGCTTCATCTTTAGGGTTTTTTTTTTACACTCACTTCACAAATAGAAGAATATTTCTATTTTTGGAGATTTCCTCCTATGGCATCTTTATTGACTGAAGGTATATTTTATTATACCAKAGCTTTGTCCCATATTAGCCCATAGCTTTGACCAATATAAATCATTGCTTTGGTACCCAAGTCAAGGTCTCCAATCAAATTTACATTAGATAAAAATATTGTTCTGAATTTATTTGAATATTTCATTTGTTACAATAGAAAGCCGTGATGAAGACTTTCCATGGTTGTGCTCATTTCTACAAAGCAATGGAAATTTGTCCTGTCTGGGGATTTGTCTCTTCACAATACAGAAAATGGTCTGAGAGGTTTTTGGTATTTCTTGGAAAGCAGAGGGATCCCCTCTCTATTAGTAGTTTCTTCACTTACGTGGTTTCAAAGTGGAAATTTCCGTGAACATGGRGGATTTGTCTCTACAGTAGCAATTACTGAATTATTAGAATAGTTTGAGTTGGAGGGAACTTTTGAAAGTTAACKAGTCCCATCCCCCTGCAATGAACAGGGAGATCTTAACCCAGACCAGGACCAAGAGTCCTGTCCAACCTCACCTTCAGTGTTTCTAGGGATGAGGCATCCACCACCTCTCTGGRGACCCTGTTCAGTGTTCCTAAAAAATGTCTCCTTATAACTGATTTGAATCTGGCCTTTTTTTAGTTCAAGTCCATTACTTGCTGTATTACTACTGGCCCCATTAACATCTGTCTCCATCTTTCTTTAGAGCCCTCTTTAAGTATTAAAAGTCCAATAATGGAATAAAAGGGAAGGAGAAAAGACACATTTCAATAAGATCTGCTCCTTGTAAGTGATCTGAACAAGGATATACTTCCTGGAGCAACATGGTCTAGTGGGAGGTGTCCCTGTCCATGGCAGGAGAGTGGAACAAGGTGATCTTTAAGGTCCCTTCCAATTTAAACCATTCTGTGACTCTGTGATGCTCACAGTGTGGCCTGGTAGACTCCTGCAGCTAAACTCGATTCTGTCGGTGAACTGCTAAGTCTAGAAAGCCTCAGTTCCCAAAATTAACAGTAAAATAAGGCGAAAAATCATAATGAGAGGAAAACAGCTCATGAGAACTCAGGTTATTGTCTGTCTCCTGTGTCCGAAAGATGCTRTCTTTACCTCTCAACCTCTCCTAGCATCGGTTGGGGCTATGTCTGGGAGCAGCACCAGCTCAGATGGAGAGCGTGCCACCCTCTGAGTCACTGGTACTGCTTCCYGTTGGCACAGCCCCTCCTGGCAGGAGCTGTTCTTCTGCTGAACCTCCCTCACTTCTTCTTGCAAGCAGAAAGCAGAAGTGATATGAGTCACCTCAAAGACCACCTGCTAAATTCTTCTCCTGTGGTCTGGAGCCAGATGCCACCTGCCAATAATGAGCATGAAGATTGAGCTCTTCAGGACATTGCTCAGATTTCCCAAGGWAAAGCAATAAATATCAAAAATATGAGTGCCCACTTCTCACGAACCCCAAAATTCTGAAATTTATTGTCTTCACAGAAGCCTAGCCCCTGCTGTTACCTCTAGTGAAATAAAATCTATTTTAAGGAAATAAACCACATATTAAATAATTTTTTGCTTGAACATGAGTTAAMTAACTTTCAAATTCATCTTCAACAGCATGGATTCAGGCACGTTTTCTGTCTTATATAAGATCTTCCCAAACTTAGAAGTYTAAGTACATCTAAGTATGTCCAATGGAAGACTGGCTTCTCTCTCCAGTGCCACTCTAATTCCTTTCTTCATATCCTGAATCATTTGCTGAACCAATGACTGAAACCATTAAGTTGTGACAGTCTGGACACTGGGAAAAGACAGCTGGGATAGCATCAGCAGTTGGTAGTTTGCTTTTGTCCACCATCTCATAATTGTAGCTTCTAACCAAAGATTCACAAAGAAAATACTCCCCTCTTCCACACTGCCACAGCCTCTGCAATGTGGGTCTGTTGAGCTGAAGCACCCCCACATCTCTGGGACTTATAAGTGAACCTGGAATTTTTGTAGAAATAGTAACCTGAGAGAAAGCCAGAAGAAAAGTGGCTTTCATCTTTTATACTCATCAAGTCTGGGACAGCTTCCAAATGAATGAGTACATGCACTCAGTTTTGTCTTGGTTTTTGAGTTACTACCATGAAATAACCAACTGAGACCCATAGATTTTAACAAACCAATGTAAAAAACAATGCGGTCTTTGAAATTGCTTGCGAATATATCTATGGGTTAAACACTCAGAATTTTTTGCCTTTGAAAATCCTTAAGCAAAGACGCCTTAGCCCCTGAGGAATGACATTTTATTAATGTGCATGCTTGTGTGTGCTAGCGTGTGCATGAATATATGAATAAATGTATAGACAACTATTAYACAAATACTTCTTATAAAGACATAAGTTTATGGAATTAAAAACAGTAGCCTCAGTGTTGTATCTCTGAGCATGTAGCATTTATCAGCATTTAGTTGATGTGTACCATTCAAGAGCATATTTATCACCCAAAAGCATTCCTTATTTTACACTCTTCCCTCCTGTACATTATTTCAGGCAGTCATAATTCCATAGGCATTTATTTTGACTTGTTTTTTAAGCRGCGGAAGAAAGAACAGAATCAGGATATAATGGATGGCCAAACTCTGATGTCTTTACTTGGATCTTACTCAGATAAAACTGCTCAGGACTTCTACCTGCAGAAAGACCACAGGAATTAGCCCTACAAATGGTTTTCTCCCTTCCAAGAGGAAATATATATCTGTTCTTTTATCTGTTTGTTGCCAGGGTGACAGGCTTATGCAGTTGGAGAGTACAACAGTAAGGCCTTAGGGTGTCACTTTAAGATAATCACATGCTCAGATTTCTGTTTAGCTTCATTATTTTATTTTTAGTGTTATTCATAACAATATGCTGCTGAAAAATGCCTATTGTCAGCTCCAGGTGTGTTTGCCAACATGAAAAAGTGTAATCACAATAAAAGAAAAGCCAGGGGCTATTCCATCTCCCACATGCCAAAATTAACAAACCATACCAAAACTTAAAATCAACAATATTTTACTTCCCTCCCTCCCTTCCTCTTCTCTCTATCCTCTACTCCCTCCTTCCCACAAGCTATCAAGATTTCTATTGCTGGATAATGGATAACCTGTGGCATGGATGCTTAGTTGATTTTACAAAAGCATATTTTTGGCCTCTTTTCATACCATTGACTCTGTGACCAAGGCAGATTTCCTTTTTCATACTAARAATTCTCTTTTCCATACTGGTGCATAATTTTTCTATGGTCATCTGACCGTAGAGAGAAACCCAAACTTTCCCTTTTCCATGCACTTTGGAGGCATGGAAATCTGCAATTATCTCTACAGCCTATAGTGCCCCTTGAGTTTTCAGCTGTCTTTCTAGCTCAGACCTGTATTTGAGGTAAGGATTTTCTTTGAAAAAAATAATACCCAAATGTTTTGATTTTCCAGTGAAGAATTTCCATCACAAGTCTTAAAAGCCAATTACATGCTGCACATTATTCTTTCCTGAAATTCTATTTCACTATGGAAGGCTGGACAGCTGAGCCAGACACAAAAAACTAAGACAACCCAAAAGATTTCTACTATGTCTTGAACCACACTTAAGTACACTTTCTGTTCTTACTCACAATTTTCTTTTTTAAATCCGAGCTCTGAGTCTGTTCTTTGTGTTGCATCATGGTTAGCTCATGTTCAGATGACTCTCTGTGATTTCCAGACCTTATCTGGAAGCAATGCCTGCTAAGCCAGATCCATCCATGTTTTATGATGTTTATGTTTTTTGGGTAGGATTGAATCAGTTTAAATCCCAGTCATAGTAGGACTGAGATATCTAAAATCCCATTTCAGACCGAGCTAGCTTGTTTTTCTACTTCTTCTACTGCCCACACCTTTTTAGCCTGAAATGTCCTTTTGCTATAGCTGCTCAGATATTGATGCTCCCAGGACCTGTCTCTGGCTGGGTGTCAACAAAACCTCAGTTATGTACACAGGCCTCTAACTTTTGTGTAATCCCCCAGAGAAGCTTTAGAAGCTGTTTTTATTTGAATAATGAGGTAATCTTTCACCTTTTCCTTTGCAGAAAACAATGGTCCAGCCTTCACTCTTGGTCACACCAGCTGATGGTGTGCATAGATGAGTACAGGAGCAGGGACTTGGGAAAGTGAGTTGAACTGTCTGTGGTGAATTCGGTCCCATAATTATTGCAGTTGCTTTGGCATCCTRAAACAACTCTACAGATTCATCACTTACCTAAAGGTTTCAATTTGTCTTCCTCWTTTCTGCACAGAGCTGCTGTGAGGCAGTTGGATGAAGCCAGAGAAATGCTCAAAAGCCACAGGACCAAGCAGCAGGGTCCTGTGGSTAACTGTAAATGTCAAAGGAAACTGAAAAAAACCATGGATTTTAACCTATGCTGGCCTGCACAGAGTTCTTGTCCTATGGAAATTGTGCCTGCTCATCATTGTTTGGCTAAATTCACAGCAGGATCCACACAGGGACAGAAAGTGATGGATTTGCTTTACCAGAAAAGGTGGGAAGGCAGTTGCAATTTCAACAGCTTTCCAAGTGTTTTTAAGTCACATGAAGCATGGCTCCATGTGGTAAAAGGCAGTTTGGCCTGGGCAATGTTAGGACATGTGGATTCAGTGAGATTTCTCAGTAGCCCATTGTCACTGGACCGCCCGGAGCGCTGGGATACCAACCCCKGCTGCTGCAGCCCCAAAGGAAGAGCTTTGGATTCCCCTCTGCTCTGCAAACTGTCGAGCTGGAGCACGAAGGTATGAACAAAATTCTGTAGAGATGGACAAATCCCATGAGGCCCCAAAAATGTCTTTATCTGAGAAAGAGGAGATCTTTGCCATGTCCCGCTGGCGCCCAGCCACGTGTGGTGAGCCAAGACAGGTGGTCCGCTGGGCTAAGACAGTCTGGTCAGCCGGACGCGCTGGCATGAGGGGCTCAGTGAATGGGACTCTTCTCCTTGCACATGAAGCAGTCCAGTGCAGCACAATGGGGTACTGTGCTGCTGAAGAAGTTGTTCTTCGGATGAGACATTACACTCATAAAACTCAGTGGAGGTCCTGACCACTTTGTGGGCATTAAAGATCCCATGACTCCTAGCAATGGCTTTGGTGTCCTGGCCACGCTCCAACTTGGAACGCTTTGTCTCCTTGGATTCCCTATACAGCTCCTATTCAGAAATGTTGTCTTCACAAAGTCTACGTTTAGATGAGCTCATGTTAAGCTGCCGTTTCAAASCTGATGCCAAAATGGAAAAAGAATTGTAAAAACAATTAGCGATGATTACTGATAATTACCTACACATGGTTGGTGTACCAGACTCAGAGAAATACCTCAGAATGAAAAATGTCATGTAAATATAGGGTGTTACTGAGTCGCTGGCTGGGGTTTTGAAATACTCAGAGCTGTACGTATGGAATCATCATTTTTATCAGAAGAAGAAGTGCTTCTTTGGTACTTAAGATCTTGAATTCAGATTGTGCACTRGGTAAGACACCAGTAATGCTTTCAAGGATACGAGATTCCTACAGGAAAGTCCTCCCAAGAAATTAGAAAATGGTACTTGAACCATTTTCCTTTAACAAACAGAGCTTTGAATCACATTCATCACTACAGGAGGAGGTGCACACCACATTTCACCATTTGGAAGAGCAGGTCAGACACTGGCAAAACCAGACCACTGAGTCTGCTAGAGGCAATTTAAATACAGCACATCAAGATAACATTTGCTTTAAGCTTTTCATTTTCATGGCCTTACACAGTGAGAGCGGCTTAAGAAGTCTCCCATTTAAAGACTGATTTGTGATTTATAGTGATTTATAACAACACTAAAACCTCCCACAAAAGACAAATTAATACTCAGATGCTTTTTCAGCACCTCCTTTGAGAAAAAGAGTTTTGAGCCAGTGCCAAGGAGTGGGAGGCAAGTATTTCTACTGAAACACAAATGGGTGGCAAACTCTGGAATAACATTTTGGCATGAAATWCACACTACATTTTTTGAGTCTTTTCTCTTTAAAATGTCTGAGCATTTCAATTTAACAAATTAAACTTTCCCTAATAAAATGAGTTGGTCAAGGAGAAAAGAAGGAATTTAAGTTAAGTCTCCTTAAATGTTTTTTGCACATTTGAGTTGAAAGCCCGCTGCCTGGTCTGCCTCTCAGTTCATGGCAGTTCCAAAATACGGAGTACTTGTTTTGGCTCTAGGCTTACTATTATATTGCTATTAAAATTCCARCTAAATCCTCCAGGTTTGTAATTAGAACTATGGAGAGACCCAGGAGTTAAACACAAAGGATGCTGAACTTCAGCAGAGGAAATTACAGCACAATTTGATGCGAGACGTGTTGGATGAAATTGAACGGAACAAATCAGTGAAGCAGATAGGAAAAGGAGAGCATGTCCAAAGATCAATTAATGCATGTCTGAGTGTTATGAACACTGCTAAGCAGCAGTGTGTTAAGGCTAAAYTGGGACCTTTAACAGATGCAAAAGAAAGTGCAAAAAAAACATGTGCAAGACAAAGCAAAACTGAGGGGTTCATTTTGCTGGAGTTAAAAAGCAATAGGATTATTTGATGAACAGTTAGAGGAGAAAGGTAATAAAATTTCATGCTTCAAGGTATAAGCTGGTAACCACGGGGGTCTGTAACTTTTTCCTTCTCTGGAACATTGCAAAATTGGATGACAGGGTCTTTACAAGGGCTGCTCTTTCTCTCCCTCTCCTTTAGTCTTCTGGCTTTGATTGAAGYGTTGGGTGTGTGCCAGTCTCCGACCTAGACAAAGGCAAAGCTCAAATGGTCAACTACAGAGAGTTTTATTTTCTGTCAAAAGGGAGGAAAACACAATAAGAGATGAACCTGAAAAAAATACAATTCCAGTTCACTCTTCCTTATTCCTGAGGGTTTTATAGTGCTTTGKGTGGGAACTCTGCCCTAGCATGGACTGCAGGATTGACTTTTTASTGATGACAGATGAGATTTTCTGTATGTGTAACCATCCTGCCAGGTGTTGTTGGCAGCAATGAAAGCCAGACTGAGTATCTAATTTTTCTCTTAAAATTAGAAGACAAAATTGCTCAGAAAAAATATCCCAGAAACCTTGAGAAACCAAACACTTCCCACAGGTACCCTAGGTAGTATGAACACAGAATCTAATGATTAAAAGGCATTAATTCAGGAAAAGAACCTATTAGTGGTGAGTTGATAAAAAAATAATGAATGTCCCACTGTGTTGGCAGAAGACCTCAGAATGGATCCAAACATCTCCAGAGGACAAATGTCTCCACAGGATACTACTTGCCCCTTTCCTTCACTTTTCCCCATCTTGGTATATTGTTGGTATCACACATTTTGCTGCTTCCACTCTTCCTCTAAGTCAGGCACGAGGGCATCAATCCACCTGATCCATATGGCTCCATCTGAGTTTACTGCCTAAACTACCCATCAATGGACAATAAAACACATCCTTCAGGAGCAYGGTTCATTTAATCCTAAAGTAAATGGAAAAAGCTGGGGAATGGGCACAAACCCTGACATTTAACTGTTCAGACTGATGAATTTTCAGTGTATAACCCAGAATTACTTCTGTCCAGGCCACCTAGCATCATGCCAAGAGCATTTAGGTCTGGGTTCTTGGTGGGGATCGAGGATGTCTCCCAACAGACAGTTTGGCTGTGGCCACCCTGCTCTGGAGGTGAGTTGAATTGTGCCTTTGTGGGATCTTCCACTGGACTTGAGTCCTGGCCTGTTTTATTTATTCCTGCAGCAGCTGTGAGGACTTCACTCAATAATTTTAAATCTTCTTCTGCCTCTTTTTGATCATAGAACATGGAGAATAAYCACATCTTGGTCATGATGCACAGGACGTTAATGTCAGCTGCAAGCAAAAGCATTCCCATTAACACACAGCTTATCATACAAGGGAAAGGAGTTTGTTAATTTTATTTTTAATCTCATCAAGAGATGATAGAATGGAATGGAATGGAATGGAATGGAATGGAATGGAATGGAATGGAATGGAGTGAATGGAATGGAATGGAATGGAATGGAATGGAATGGAATGGAATGGAATAGAACAGAACAGAACAGAACAGAACAGAACAGAACAGAACAGAACAGAATAGAATAGAATAGAATAGAATAGAATAGAATAGAATAGAATAGAATAGAACAGAATTGAATTTTTCAGTTTGAAGGGATCTACAGCAACCCTCTAATCCAGCTGCCTGACAGATCCCCAGACTGCAGAATTATCCAAGAAAAGGCAGCTAAAGATAAAGATAAGATAGAGATAAGGTAGATAATGAAACAAAGCCACTTACAATAATGTCATATTTTTAAACACCTCCAAGCAAGATTAGTATTGACATGCTGTGTTATTCATTCACCTTGATGAACAGCTGGTGGAAGGGTCTGTGTCATCATGAACCTTGTCCCATTTCAACAAGAGGAAAGTGGTGCAGGTGACAAATAAAACTTTCAAAAGTTCTTCCCTTGATGCTCACAGAGGAGAGGAATAAATGTTATAGAACCATGGAATAAGAGGRCTTACCATGATAGGGGACAAAAACTGAAGCCCCAATACCTGAAAAACCTCCAGGACCAAGTGACATTTATTTCCCAATTTTACCAGAAATGGCATGAAGGACCRTTTTAATGATGTTCACAGGCCATTTTAATGATGTTAAAGTTCCTTTGTAAAACTATTTAATGTGCTTAACMGGTGGTAGAAAGAAAGAACCATACCTCACACTTCAGGTGGCAGCACAGATGGTGTTGGAAATCTCGGCTAATCCATGTGTCCCAAGAGGTTTTACCATCACTGCTTTACATTCATCAGCAGCATAAAATTGGTGTGCACTGAAAGTGGAGTTCAGCTTCACATTTAAGAAGGGACTTGGGAAAGATTAGTAAATTCTGTACTTGTGAACATGGTTTCAGGAGCTGGTAAAATAACTGGAAGACAGCCACACAMATGGCAGGGAAATAACCACAATACCATCATTGATGAAAGGATGGCTTGATAAGAGGAAGCTGCAGACATCATCATCATTAATTAAACACTGAAACTGGAGAGAGGAGGGTTTTGTGGTTAAAGCATTGGACTCAAACTCAGGAGATCTGGGTTGCATTGCTGGCAGCAGAAATGTGGACAAGTGCCTTAACATCTTCTTTTACCGGATCTCCATCTGCAAAATGGGAGCAAACCATGCTCCTTTCCTTCACTGATTTAGATTTTTTCCCCTGGATTAGCCTGCAGCAGGCAGCAATGCACAGTCCTCAGTGCAGATGAAAGTTCCAGGTGCTAAAGCCATTCAAACCAATAATAAGAAATAATGGAACTGCTGATAGAAAGCTTTGCTTCCTTGAAAATTAGTTTTCAATTCATTTCTCCTGAGGAAGTAATTCTATATTTTTACAGGCCAGAAGCCTTTTTTCCCCCCCTCCCATTCTAGTGCTCACAATGTGGGAGGTGAAAATAGAGTTCATAATGAGAACTTGATTCTGTGGKCTCCCAATGGGAGCATACAAGTTGCAGGGTAAGTGTCCTGCCTTATAACAACTTTTCCTGCTACCACAGCTGTTACAAAACTGGTAGACAAGAAAAAAAAAACAGGCAAGATAAGTAACAAGAACATATTTTACTTTCTTTAGGGGCACTGCTGAATGGATGAGAAAATAACCTGTGGATTTACATGAGTTGCATCTCATAGAATGCAGCTGCTAAATCAACATGAGAGAGTGTGGTTTTAATGCATGGATTTCATGGAAAAGCTTTATTCCAAATATTTTCTGGAACATCTAAATCAAAGATTATTTCCCCTCTAGTGCCCTTCCTTCAGGGTAATTTAATCTCTCTCTCAAATACATCAAGCATTTTTGCCATCCCAGGATGCATGTTTCCCCTTCCTTCACAAACCTCCTCTCTTTTCCACATCAACCTGGCCACTAAAGCAGACAGAGCTTTGGTTGTTTGTGACCTTATTTCATTTTATTGACCCCAAATATCTGGAGATAGTTCCTCAGCTGTAGAACCACATCTGTGTAATGCCTCCCTCTACTGGATTTATGTAGATGGCYTAGGCAGCTAAAAAATGGTTGTGGGTCACTGATAGATTTGGGAGAAGCTGCATTTCTGTGTATATTCAAAACTGATAGCTTGGTTTGCCTTGATTTTACAAGGATTAAAAGAATGTCTTGTATGCTGTTTGGCTAAACAAGGGCTGAGGGAGATGTGATAACCATCTACAGAAAGCTGTGAGCATGCTGGAGTTTGCAGTTTACCAGAGTTTAAGTGATTAAAATAGGAAGGGCTGAACTTTGCAGAGTCTGGGGCAAGCAAAACTTGAACATTTTTCGAGGGAGTGAGGGATTTGGGAGAGCACTTCAGTGAACTGGCCTTGCTTTGCAAACTCTTCTCTTTCCACTTGTAATTTAAACCTTTGCTGCTTCCTTCCCCACTTTGAACTCAATTAAAAGAACATGTGTTTTTGCTGCAGACAAATCCAAGATGTGCAGTGAGGAGGGAAGAAGGAGCCATCTAAAAACTAAAGTGCAATGCCTTCCCTGTGGTATTGACTGTCCTGTTCCCCACAATGGAAAAACTCTGGCAKAAGACATGGATCACTGCAGCTGTGAGTCAGAGCTGATGGCATGCTTGTGCTCCACCTGTATGCAACAGCATGAATCTCTGACTCCTGCTGAAACTCCATGCCATCCCATGATATTAACACTTCCTACACTTTTCACTTTCCCCCTCGCTATGTTTTCTTTTTAATCACATCCATGTGACAACCCCATCTCACTTTTTAAAGATTCCCCTTTATTCAAACTGTCTGTCAGTGAAGCTCTGAACACCCTGAGCACTCAGTGGGACTGATTTCCTCAAGCCATGATTGTACCAGGGAGGATTTCCCAGCCAGGCTTGGCCAGAATCACGAGGGCATTCCTGAAGGGAACTGGGAATGCCATCACAATCAGAGCAGGGTATCTACTGACCACAGTGGAGCCATTTTTGTTCATGTTGACCCTTCACAGCAGGATTGGCCTTCACAAATGCTGAGATGTGATTTGGTTCTGGTTTAATCATTGGATAATGTTGAGCTGTAGCAATGACCGTATCAACAGAGGGATCACAGGGAAATGACACTTTGCACAAAGCCAAATTATGCAGGATGCATCTGGCTGCATTAGTAATCTAAAGTGAGATCATAGTGCAGAAGAAATGTGGGGAAGAAGAAAGAATATCATTTAGTGAGAGACCTTAATAAAACTTGCACTTAATCAAGGAAATACCTCTGCATATGAAGATGCCCACAAAGTACAAAATTACTCTCATGCAAATGGCCTTTGTTAAAATCCTTTAAAACTATCTTTCAGAAGTTTGGGCAGATAGGATTTCAACAAACAGAAAAACAAACTGGTGAGGGCTGCTGGTTACTGTGTTGGATTGGTAAAACAGAGCATCAGCTGCCGGCAGCCACAATTCCCCCATGTCTTACAACTTGCAGAGCAAAGGGTTGCAGAAGTCAAAACCGTGGCAGRTCTGGGATCTTGCTCTTGTTTTTCTCATTTCTGGGTCTGAACCATGTGCCCAAACAAAACAGACTCAGCACTACAGAAAGCCTGTCTGCAGCCTGGCCGGTCCAGCCCATGCAAGTTTGCAGGTCACTTTGAGAAAACGGTTGGTCATTTATCACAACACATAAATGGTTTGAGCTMCAGGAAAAGAAAAGTTAAAAGAAGTCAAGTTTTATAAATTACTCTCAAACCATCTACTGAGATGTCTTCCTTTGACTGCAGTCTCTTTCAGGGAACTGTGGAGCCTGTGGGGGTATCCTTTTCCTTGCCTTACATAACTTCCTTGCTTCAATCCCTTAGAAACATGTTCACACCCTCACTGAMTCTATCCTTCATGCTGCATAAGGAAATACTTCTGAAGAACCTCTGTCTTTGAAACACCTTTAGGGCCTATCTTCCCTTTAATAAACTAAGAGGATCTAAGAAATTGAATTAATGTTAACAAAGGCAGCATTGTTTACGGGGGCCTGCTTTGCCAGGAGAAGGCATCACTGTCTGTGTCCTATAGTCAGAAAGATGCTGTGATTTGAGCATCATCCAGTGAGGTCTGCTGGGGTGGAGCTGGAGCAGGGAGTGAGGTGAGGATGTGGATGAGAAGGGAAAAAGGAAACACAGTGGGAGTTTACTTCTGTGTTTATGAGAGGTAATTTTGTTAGATCAAATTTATAAAAACATGCTTACTTTGTCTGGATTAATGAGCAAATGGTATCCTAATAAAAGTCACAGCTGAAGAAAACTTCTACAGAAAGGTCCTAGGCTTTTTTCTCTGAGGTAACCTCCTCATCTCACCAAAGCAGATGCAGATGACAGCAACATCCAGGCATTCGCTGGTGCTGTGCTCCAGGCTGACTCTGCTTTGACTTTTTTTCCCAGCCCTACTGTATCAAGACACCCTACTCTGCAGAGCTGAAGGCCTCCTAAAATCTCAGAAAAGACTGCCTTCCCCATGCCAGTCATGCCAGTCATGCAAAAATAGCCTTATTTCCAGTTTCTTCACAAATTATGCATTAAAGACACATTCAGGGTCTCAAAAGTTATTATCCACTGTCTTTTTTCCTGTGCACTGCCCATAATGTGCATTCATGGTGGACATCCTCCTTTGGACCATGACTTTGTAGGGAAAGAACTGCATTTTTAGCTATTTCTATGAAGTATTTGTTACATAGCAGCAACAGAGGTCTTTTATCGTGGCCTTCAATGACAAATTCCTTCACTGGCACCTGAAACCAGATGTGATCTGCACATCTGAACCACTCATATCTCCATTTCAGCTGCTTTTACATGAACCAACTGAGAATACAGATGGTTCAGATGAACTGAGGTATTAAAAYAGGCCTCAGGAAGCCTGGATAGAGCAGGGATGTGCTTCCACGGGTACATCATACTGATTATTGGCATGGTCCCATGTAAGGAAATCTAGAATAAGATGGCTAGGCACAGACACACCACTGGTTTTAGTACAGAGATTTGAGGCAATAACTTATGGTGAGATCAAATTGTGTTTAAATTGTTAAATATTCATTAATAACCCCCTGACTCCCATAATTATAAAAATCTATTCTRTCTGAAAAGAAAGGTAGGGTGAAAAAATGCCTTTTTGCACTATAAACTTTCTTCAAAAGCATGTAAGCATGATAACAAGACAGATATTGATGTGCTTTTGGGGTGTGTGTGTTTGTTTTTGTCTAACTCTCTGCCATCTAGAGCTGAGCAAACAGTGGAGCCGGTACAATGCATTGCAGGGTTTTTTCCTTGTGCAAATAACAATCATTTACTGGCAATGTCTGATGCTTTATCTCGTGTTTGCTGAAGTGGGCGAAACCAAGAGGAAACCAAGATGGAYTGCTGGGAGAGCGCAGTGTGCCCTCGTGACGCCAGGTATTGGCATCCTGGCGTATCCAGATAACTCTGCAGCTTTCCCTGGGAGTGTCCAGGGCCAGGTTGGATGGGGCTCTGAGCAACCTGGGATGGTGGAAGCTGTCCCTGCCCACAGAGGGTGGAATGAGATGATCCCTTCCAACCYAGACCATTCTGTGATTCTCCTACACAGAAGTCATCAGCTGATATAGGAACTTAAATTTTGGKTTGGTAACACACAGGGTAGAACTGGCCTCAGTTTACACTCTCAGGGTAGTGTTCACTCTGTAATATATGTGATAAAGCTCTCTCTATCGATACAGTTTAAATATCCAAAGGAGGCCACAAGGATGGGAAAGGGTCTGAAGGGTCCTTATGAAGAGGAGCTGAGGTCACTTGGTCTGTTCAGCCTGGAGGAGTCCGGGTGAGACCTCTCTGGGGTCTTCAACACCCTCACAAGGGGCAGTGGAGGGACAGACACCGATCTCTTCTCTCTGGTGACCAATCACAGGACTCAAGAAAACAGCTGGAGCTGAGTCAGGGGAGGTTTAGGTTGGGTATCAGCAAAAGGGTCTTCACCCTGAGTGTTTTTGGGCATTGGAACAGGCTCTGCAGGGACATGGTCACAGCACCCAGCCTGATGGAGTTCAAGAGGTATTTGGAGAATTCTCTCAGGCACTCTGGTGACTCTTAAGGTGTCCTGGAGTAAGGAGCTGGGCTCAATGATCCTGATGGGCCCTTCCAACTCAGCACATTCTGTGATTCTATGGATTTACCAGCCAGATAGAGATAACTGTGCCAGCACAATGCCAGGGGTGCAGAGATACTGACCTTCAAGCTGTCACATTTCCATAAAAATTATTGTAAATTCAAGCTGTAAAGTACCTTCCCATTGACTCTGGGACTGCAGGAACCCTCTGCAGTCCCTTCCTGATTGCAGACATCATTTAGTCTGCATTTGCTCTGCTTGGCAGTGATTTGTAATGTGATTATAATGTATATTTACACACACACCCTCTCAGCACTAACTAGAAAACAATGGTGAAATAATAAAAGCAGTCAATCCCCTTCCCTCTTGAATGTTGATGCTGTGTGGTGAGTGGACTACTCTTAAAAATTGTTTTAAGAGAACAGATGGGAACCAGAAGGTGTCTAAATGTCAGTCACTTGACAAAAAGAAACAAACATACAAAAACTAAGCAAACTGAAAACCTAGCTGATGTTTTATCTAGTTGTTGTCTTACTGTCTCTTTTCCCATTAGAAAAAATCCCTTTTAAGAACAGTCGTGCTCACAGGAAAACGGAGAAATAAATCCTCCCCTACCAGTGCTCACACAGGAACTTATTGGTACTCAAGAA